>NC_057728.1:20666036-20765082 GCF_004010195.1 Chiloscyllium plagiosum
CCCCACCTTGTCTCAGTCAAATCCATCGAACTCAGCACCCCCCTCCTAACCTGCAATCTTCTTCCTGACCTCTCCGCCCCCACCCCAGTCTGACCTATCACCCTCACCTTGACCTCTTTCCACCTATCGCATTTCCAATGCCCCTCCCCCAAATCCCTCCTCCCTACCTTTTATCCTAGCCTGCTGGACACACTTTCCTCATTCCTGAAGAAGGGCTTATGCCCGAAACGTCGATTCTCCTGTTCCCTGGATGCTGCCTGACCTGCTGCGCTATTCCAGCAACACATTTTCAAACTTAGAAGGAACACCAGCAGTAATGATAATAGTGAATTCAATAGTTTAATAGATTCTGCAAGAATGTCCTACCTTGGCAGTTACGTCCATTGGATGCAAGTGTGTAACCAGCCACTGGACAAGCACACTGGAAGCTGCCAGGAGTATTGACACAGCGATAGGAGCAAATGTTGCCTCCAGCAGGTAGCGCACATTCATCAATGTCTACAACCAGATGAAAAGAAATACATAGTTTGAAATAGTCAATTGACACAGAATGTCACAAGTGATATAAAAGAGGAGCTGGTAATAAGTCTATTGAGATATGTCAAAGGGACTTAGCCAATTGGTCTAGAGACACTCTGAATTAGTGTGAACAGAATTTAGTCTGTTTTCTTTTTATTCTTTGCATTTTTCAGCCCCCTTCTGAATAGGTGAATTTATACTACTAAAATGTGATTGCTTGGATATCATCCATCCTCTAGTAGCTTTGCTGAGTGACCTAGGCTTTCAGTATTAGAATATGGCTGAGCAATGGGAGCAATATATCTGGTTAATCAAAATCAAATTTTTCAATGGAAACAAAACCAGCTGGCCCATCAATTCCTTCCTCCAACATTTTTACTCCTAGTCCAGTATTCAACAACATTTTGAACTGCCCAGATATTCAATTCCACAACCAATTCTGGTTGATTATTTCAAACTTTAATCTTAACTTTTCAAGCAAAGATGTTTTTTCATGATCTGTTTTCAATTTACTTGTGCAAACTTTACAAATGTAAGTTTATGTTCTACTGCACTTGCTTTATGTACATCAATGGGGGTAGTCATGAGTTTTTCTCTCCATAGTGAAAAGTTTAATCCCTTTTCTATCACAACAGAAAACATAATATAATGACTCACTGTGAACTTAGCTGCTTTACCTCCTCTCCAACCCAGTTATGACACTGAACACTTAGCTGAGATCAGATCACTCACCTCAGGAAGGGATAATACCAAGAAACTATATAGTTCAGCTTCATGCCATACAGTAGAGTTAACAATTGGTCCTTCCAGACTATTCAGGAGAGAACTTCCATTACAATTTTATTGCAGCTGCTATACTGCAGCATAAGAGGAAAATTGAGTTTGTATGATTTCATAGTCAAGTGTTTGAGAGCTCTAGTACAAAATAGATGGAGACAGGCTCTGGACCTCTTTGTTCAAATCAAGTAATTGGCTTAATCTGGTAGATGTAGAATGAGAATTCTGATTTGTTCAAAGTCAGACTTTGAGAGAGTGAATGTAAGGTGACTGTCTTTGTTTTGGCTGGCAATAAGAACACCAACCATTGTGTACAGTCAAAGAAAAATGTAATAAGAGCAAATGTGTTACAAGGTTTCCTGGAGAGTGAGCATCAGGAGAGGTCAACCATCTCCAAATACAGGCTCCAACAAATGCTGATTGGTTCAGAGAGTAATACAAAAGAAAATACATCTTGTGATGTGATACTAAGCCATACTACAGAGTTTAATCTTCAATCTAATGCTGTATCTCACCTGGCCTCTTATAATTGACCTGAATATTACTGTGATAAAGGAGAGGAAGAGAAGCAGTGAAAGCAGTGAGAAACCAGTACTTACCTGTGACTTCCTCTATAGTTGAATATCTTGTCACATACTTGTAGTATGGTATTGAAGGATTAATCATAGAATCCCTACATGGGAGAAGAGGCCAATCGGCCCATTGAGTTCACACCGACCCTCCAAAGGGCATCCTATCCAGGCCCATCCCCCCCATCCTCTCCACTTTAACCCCATAACCCACAATTACCATGACTAATCCACATAGTTAGTACACTACAGACAATTTAGCATGGCCAATCCATCTAACCTGCACATCTTTGGACTGTGGGAGGAAACTGGAGCACCTGGAAGAAACCCATGCAGACACAGAGAGAATATGCAAACTCCACACAAACAGTCACCTAAGGGTGGAATCGAACACAAGTCTCTGGTGCTGTCAGGCAGTAGTGCTAACCACTGAGCCAACATGCCACTCTAGATAAGTAACAGCATAGGAATATGGCTAAGGTTCGTGGAGTAAATGGTCAACCGTTACTTTACTCTTAGTATAGCTTCTGAGGATACATGAAAGGAGCTACCTCACTTTGGCCACAGATCACATGGAACTGGAGCCCAAGTGTGTAGGAGTCCAGAATATGTTCTCACAACTATACCTTGTATATAGTTTTGTTTCATAAAACTGATAGTCTTCACCAGTGAGGATGCAGATCTGCTACATAGTATCAATGGTGATCAGAGCCACAGAACCAGTGCAAGAGAAAATGAAGATCAGAGGCACACCAGTTCTGCAGGTGAAAACTGGAGCCAGTCTCATGATCCAAGCCACAAAAGGTTGGAAACACCTGGTCCACAGGTTCAAGTTCTAAATTTGGACCAGGATGAATTTTGATGTAATTAGACAGGAGCTTGCAGCGGTTGATTGGAGTAATTTGTTTGCAGATAAAGGGACCTCTGGTAAGTGGGAGGCCTTTAAAAGTGAGATAGCTAGAGTTCAAGGTCTATATGTTTCTGTGAGGGTGAAGGGCAAGATTGACAGGAATAGGGAACCCCTGGATAACAAGAGACATTAAGACTTTGACCAGAAAAAAGAAGGAGACGTGGCTCAAGTACAGACAGCTGGGATCAAAGGAATCCCTGGAGGTATACAGGGAATACAGAGAGTTTACTGAAGAAGGATATCAGCAAGGTGAAAACAGCGCATGAGATAGCTTTGGCTAAGAAGATTAGAGTGAATCCAAAGAGGTACTTTAAGCATATTAAAGGAAAAATAATAACTAGAGAAAGAATAGGGTCCCTCAAGGACCAGAATGGACAAGTATGTGGAGAACCGCAGGAGATGAGTGAGGTAGATTCACTTAAGATGCATCTGGACAGATGCATGAGTAGGCGGGGAACAGAGGGATACAGATACTTAGGAATCGGGCGACAGTTTTAGACAGTGGATTTGGATCGGTTCAAACTTGGAGGGCTGAAGGGCCTGTTCCTGGGGTGTAAATTTTCTTTGTTCTTCTTTGTTCTCAATGAATAATTCTCCTCTGTGTTTACCATGAAGAAAGACATGAAGACTTGAGAACTTGGGAAGGTTTGGTGGTGATATCTTGAGGACGGTCCATATCACAGTAGAGGAGGTGTTGGATGTATTAGAATGTATGAAGGTTGATAAATCTCCTGGTCCTGACCAGATATATCCAAGAACACTGCAAGAAGTTAGAGAAAAGAATTGCAGGGGCTGATATTTTTGCATAATCGTTAGCCACGCGTGAGATTTTGGAAGACTGGAGGGTAGTGGATGTCATGCCTTTATTCAAGAAGGGCTGTAAAGAAAAGCTTGGGAACTATAAACCAGTAAGCTTAACATCTGTGGTACATAAGTTACTTGAGAAGATCCTGAGAGATAACATATCCATGTATTTGCAAAGGTAGGATTTGATTAGGAGTAGTCAGCATAGCTTTGTGAGTGGGAGATCATGCCGAACAAATTAGTTAAAGTTCTTTGACGAAGTGACCAGGAAGGTTGACAAGGGCAGGGCATTTCAGTAAGGCCTTTGATAAGGTTCCACATGGTAGGCTGCTCTGGAAGGTTAGATCAGATGGAATCCAGGGCCGAGCTGGCAAATTGGATACACAATTCTCTTGATTGTGGAAGCAGAGGGTAATAGTGGAAGCATGCTTGTTGGACTGGAGGCCTGTGACTAGTGGAGTACCTCAGGGGTCGGTGCTGGGCCCATTGCTATTTGTTATCTATATCAATGATTTGGATGAAAATGTACAAGGCATGATTAATAAGCTTGCTGATGACACTAAAACACGCAGTATCTTGGACAGTGAGGAAGGTTACCAGAAATTGCAGCAGGACCTTGATCAGCTGGGGAAGTTGGCCGAGAAATGGCAAATGGAGTTTAATATAGATAAGTGTGAAGTCTTGCATTTTAGAAAGTCAAATCAAGGTAGGAGTTTCATGGTGAATGGTAGGGCCTTAAGGAGTGTAGTGGAACAGAGGGATCTTGGAGTTCAGGTACACAGTTCTCTGAAAGAGGAGTCACGGGTGGACAGGGCAGTGAAGAAAGCTTTTGGTACACTGGCCTTCATCAGTAAGGGCATTGAGTATAAAAGTTGGGAAGTTATGTTGCAGTTATATGGGATGTTGGTGAGACCATACTTGGAATATTGTGTTCAGTTTTGGTTGCCTTGTTATAGAAAAGATGTTATAAAACTGGGAAGAGTGCAGAAGAAACTTACAAGGATGTTGCCTGGACTCAGAGGTTGGACAAGCTAGGACTTTTACCCTTAGAGTGTAGGAGACAGAGGGGGGACCTTATAGAGGTGTATAAGATCATGAGGGGCATGGATAGGGTGAATGCACTCAGTCTTTTTCCCACAGTTGGGGAATTGAGGACTAGAGGGCATCAGTTTAAGGTTAGAGGGGAAAGAGTAAAAGGAACCTGAGGGGCTACGTTTTTACACAGAGGGTGGTAAGCACATGGAATGAGATGCCAGCAGAAGTGGTTGAGGCAGTACATTAACAACATTTAAAAGGCATTTGGACAAATACATGAATAGAAAAGGATGAGAAGGATATGGGCCAAGTGCAGGGAGATGGACATTTTGGTCAGCATGAAGAGTTTGAGCCAAAGGGCCTGTCTCTATGCTGTAGGACTCTATGACTCTATCTCAAGAATGACGTATAGATAGGCCCTGGAGCATATTCAGAGGAGGTTCACATGAATGGTCCCAACGAATGAAAAGCTTAACAAATGAGGAACGTTTGAGGACTCTGGGTCTATACTCGATGGAGTTTCACAGGATGAGGGAGGATCTAATTGAAACTTACAGAATACTGAATGGCCTAGACAGAGTGGATGGTGGGAAGATGTTTCCATTGTTAGGAAAGACTAGGATCCGAGGACACAGCTTTAGAGTAAAGGGAAGACCTTTTAGAAAGGAGATAAGGAGAAATTTCTTCAGCCAGAGAGTGGTGAATCTATGGAATTCATTGCCACAGAAGGCTATGGAGACCAGGCATTGAGTATGTTTAAGACTGAGATAGATAGATTCTTGATTGTCAAGGAGATCAAAGGTTACAGGGAGAAAGCAGGAGAATGGCGTTGAGAAACTTATCATGATTGAATGGTGGAGTAGACTCGATTGGCTAAATGGCCTAATTTCTGCTCTGATGCCTTATGGTCTTATGGGTCCTGTGAAATATGTGGATAATTTTACTTCTTTGCCACCTTCCACAACAAGGGACAACTCTCCCCAAAAGAGACAGCTGATACTTTATCAACATGTAATTCCTATATTCAAGAGTACAGGAAGTGTAAGTCAACTGCCTCCCCTAAATGAGCAGCATGAGTGGTAGAAAAAATGCAGAAAATGCTGGTGAAACTCAGCAGGTCTGGCAGCATCTGTAGGGAGCAAAACAGAATTAACCTTTTGAGTCTAATATGAGTTTAATATGACTCTTGTTAAGAACTGTTTGGACATCTTTCGTTCTTCTACCAAGGACATGCACTGACAGCAACTGCAATCACAGCATGATGAGGAAATACCACTTTGTAATGAAAACTGGACCACTACAGGGAAGCAAGAAGCTGACCTTCTAATAGTTCAATCACGAATGAAAAAAATGAAGTTTCAAACATCTCACAAAGTCGATATAACATCAACAATGTCTTAGGTTGCGGAGCTAGAAAATACTGCACAGGGTAACCTGGAGATGAGGGGTATAACAAATATCTAAGGATATTAGTAGAACAGTGCTGTACACCAATTTGGCATGTTGTCATTTAACATTTGAGATTTAAAATAGGATCCATTTTACGCTGACTTTCTACTGGCTATAAGCATCTTGAATGATAATACCTATGGATCTTTGTGAATTTTTCTACGTGATACACCAGGCTAATTAGTGAAGTTCAGACAGTATTATCATCATCTACCTTACCTTCACATGTTATGCCATCTGCATCACTGAGCTGGTAACCACGGCGGCAGTAACACTGGTATGAGCCATAGACATTCGCACATTCCTGACTGCAGGGATTGTGCTCACATTCATTTACATCTAAAAGCACAAAACAAAGGATTAAAAAGAGCATTAGGTTTATTTTCATCTCTTGTCAGAAATATGGAGCAAGTTAAATGTCACAAAAAACTCCCACAAGGTTGGCATGGCTTCTATGTGTGCACATCTCGTGTCAGTGATAATACCTATGTGCCTTAAACTGGATCTGTGTATGTGTCCATCCATTAACCAGGACAGCAATTGGTGAGGAATAAGAGTAAGACAGCCCTTCTTTTGCAAGAGAAATGTCAACTTGTTCTGGTGATAAAGAGATACTGTCTAGGAAATGCCAGAATAGGAAATGATTAACATAGTCATAACCTTACTGGACTAACCATAGCAGCTGTTGGAGTTTGAATTCATAAATGTGAAATAGGAAGAAGTAATGATGATCACAAAACTATCATAACAAAAAGATGGCTCACTAATGCTTTTCAAACAAATCCTTTCTCATTCTCACCTAAATGACACTTCAATGTCTCTCTGAGAGCTACTCAGTTGTATCAAATTGCTACAGAAATAAAATACTGTGGGCTTACCTACACCACATGACCTGCAGTGGTTCAAGCAGGTAGCTCAAACCTTATCAAGGGCAAATAGGAATGGGTAATAAACAATGGCCTTGCCAGTAATGCTCAGACTCCCATGAATGGAGAAAAGAAAATGTCCTTGTTATTGAAAAGTGGCATTTGGAATTGTAGATTCCCACTATAATGAAAATTGTGATCCATATGATGCTTAGTTCTTACTATGATAAAATGATTTTGGAAGTATCTGAAATCTTAGTTTATACTGCTAAAGGTAGAGAAGCATTTTTTGGATCACATGAGGTGCTGTTAAATAAGAAAATGTTATATTTTTAATGATCAGCTGGTAAGTTATTAAGCAGTAGAATACCTTCACAGTTTCTTGCATCAGCTGAGAGTTTAAAGCCTTTGCTGCAGCTGCAGTAGTAGGAACCTGGAGTGTTCTCACAATTGTGGGCACAGAGGCGTCCAGGATAACGCCTGCATTCATTTTCATCTGAGAGAAAAAGAAGTACAAAATTTAGGAAGAAGGGAACAATAGCTCCATGAAACTGAAATGAACAGCAACTGTTTATAAAATCTTCCCATAATCATGGAGGTAAATCACAAGAAAGCTATACTGAAATTATTATTTGAGAAACAAATACAGTTAAAGAAGCAAATACAGTTAAAGAAGCAAATACAGTTGAAGAAGCCCCACTGCCTGCTGACATTAACACCATTAGTTAGCAAGCTGCTATCTCACAAGCAACTCCACCAGTGTCTCAGTAATAATTCCAGGAGAGGCAAGCTCACAGTTTGGGGAGGGAACCATTTCTTGATGAAAGCTCATTGGAGATCCAGAATTGGGGTAATGCAGCTTTCAAAATTAAGTTACAAGATTCATCACCTTGGACAGCACCTAAACAAGATCTCGATCATAGCTGTATTGGAATCAGTATTCAACATTGTGACTACCTTAAGCCACACAAGCTTAAAGGGAAACTATATTGTTGAAAAAGGCTTTTAAAAACATTTCATTTGATTTGTTTATGAATATAAATGATGCAAACATTTCAAGGTCTCCTGTAACCAAGAAAAAGATTGCCCAAACAGAAAGAGAAAACGTACTTGGATGGACAATGTAACGTTGTCACATAAGATATAACAGAGCAATGATTCTTCCAAACACTCTTTTCCTTATCCTTTCCATTTCATTATGTTCTTTCCAACTCCTCTCTAAGAAACTTCACCCCGGTCAAATGTATCATCAATAAGAACCACATTGGTGCACATAAGTATGGGTAAGTGCTTTAGCTGTGACTTGCACCCTATCAATCCTGCAGGTTCATGTTGCAATCACTAATCCACTTGGTACACTGGAGTATGAATTGAACATCACCAATGTGGAGAAATATTTAAAGGTGGAGTACCTCAGAAAAATGATTTTGGCAAAAGATTTTCTCTTTGTGACCTCTGAGTCAGATGGTTGTGAGCTTACATTCCAATGCAGTACTGAAGGAGTGGGCTATCAGGAGCTGTCTTTGGATGAGGCGATAAACTCATGCCCTGTTGCCACTCTCAACAATGTCTCATTACACAGCTCAAAATCGATCAGGAGAGCTCTCCCCAGTATCCTTGGCAATATTCATCCCTCAATAAACCTCAACGTAAACATTATCTTCTTGTTGTCACAGTCCTCTTTATGGTATCTCAGTATGCACATTTCATACATTTCAAAAATAATTACACAGCATAAAAGAACTTCATTGTCCTCAAAGCACATTGAAATGTCCATACATCTTGAAAGGTGCCATATAAATATAAGCTTTTCTTCCTATGTTGATATAATGTGCCAAGGATATCATGGTTTTTAATTTAATTCAAAACATCATTAAGCATGATTGAACACAACATCTGGTATGTACAAACTTTCTTTCATAAGTATGTGAACCCCTTAAAAATTAGTTAGATATATTCCCTAATAAATTTGACCTTTGAACACATTCTAACATGTCCATATGACCATTCCTTTATAGACTATCCATCCCCTTCTGTTCCTGCCTTGCATTCCCTGCATTGAATGTTTTTAAAGCTAAGATAGATAACTTTTTGAACAGTAAAGGAGTGAAGAGTTATGGTGAGAGGGCAGGTAGATGGAGCTGAGGCCACAAAATGATTGGCCATGATCTTATTGACGTGGTTCTGTTCGCCGAGCTGGGAATTTGTGTCGCAGACGTTTCGTCCCCTGTCTAGGTGACATCCTCAGTGCTTGGGAGCCTCCTGTGAAGCGCTTCTGTGAGCTTTCCTCCAGCAAATCTTCTCACAAACTTTGATGATCTTATTGAATACTGGAGTGGGCTCGAAGAGTCAGATGGCCTACTCCTGCTCCTGGTTCTTATGTTCTTATATTCAATCACTATCTTAGATCCACCCACTGCCACATTATGGTTTGATTACAGAAATGGTCTCATCAGGTTTTCTTCATCCTCTAAAATTCAACCCTGCAACAAATGATTATTCCTGAGTCTAGTATTAATGACAATCAGGTCAAGTAACAATGACACTTAAGCATGTCTTCAATCTCAACTTGTGGTTCTAAACTATAACTCAGAATAGAAGGTGAACTCCCAGACAAATTGTATTTCATTTGTAACGTTTTAGAATAATAGCCTTTGCTGGCTATGTATGTATTCCACTTACCAACACATGTTCTGGAAATGCTGTTGAAATAATATCCAATCTTGCAATCACAGTGAAAACTGCCAGGAGAATTGATGCAGGAATGGCCTTCACCACAAGGATTTTGTAATCCTACACATTCATCAATGTCTGCAAGATAAAGAAAAATAGCTCGAAATTACACAAGATCAATTAAAAGTTAGGATTTGTGAGGTATTTTTGACATACAACTGTAGTAGCAAAAATGTGCACTTTTTGTCTTTTGCTTTTCATGCTCCCCGCACAGTTTTGCATTGCTGGGAACAGGGTTTAGTGATCAGCATTATCTCAATAAGTTTTCATGGTCACTGCCACTACTCCTCTTCCTGCAGTCTACTGTGCTCTCCCATGTGGTTCTGCATTCTCACCATACCCTTTGGGTTTACACCCCATTGGCTGTTCTCATCTTACCTCTACAGATACCACTGGTTCCGCGCTGGCCCCAGTCATGACCTCCCTCCGCCTTTAGTCATCCCTCTGATGACCCAACAGGTCCCTGGAATCCTCTTGAAAGATCAGCAGAAGGATCCCCTAGGACTACTTTTGCCCTAGACCTCAGACCCACTTCAATGAGCAGCCCCTAATCATGAATATAATCACTGACTGCTACATTTGCACTGAACATTGAACAGTCCCTGGACTGCACTGGGATAGATCCACTGACTGAGAGTGCTCCAAGCAGATGACTGACCATATGAAGCCCTTGGATTATGTCTGTGACTGAAAGCACCCTGCCTTGAATGGACTGAAAACTTGCCCCTACCAGTTTCCAACATGGTGATTTGATTGAATACACATGCAGGCAGTTGGCACATGCTTGTGAGTGTTAGATTGATGCCTCGGTGTACCATGCAGCAAGATGGCCCCTACTCCCAGGAAAGATCCCGACATGCATGAGAAGCAGCTAGTCTGAGCTAAAGAGCAGTTCAATGCAATAATAGTGACAGCCTTTGGTTCTGGCTGAATTGCCAACATGTTGACAGACATGGCATGGCAAGGCATAGATGCTGTGAGCATGCAGATGGGTGCTAAGTAAGCACTTGTGAAGAGAGCAGGCAAACAATCTCTGAGATGCAGTCTGGTCAAATCCTTGAACTGGATGCCTGTTTTTATTATGCAAAGTATCCTTGCAGAATTGTGCCCTGCAGTGCAAGTCTGTACTTCCTAAATGGCTCTGCAAGCTTGTTGGAGAGGTATCATGATGGTTATGATGCCAGTATTAGTGGGTGGCTGTCAATTTTCATGAATCATGCTGTGAAATGCAGTTTGATTGAATGCAATGTGGAAGTCATTTGGAGCAAGCGGCCAGCTGAATCAACCAGGTATCTGCTCCAATTTCTAAGACAGGTTTTCTTGACATCTAGCTTGGTTGCACAGTTTGATATGATTGAAGGCTGAACATTAATAAAGTAAGTTCGTCCGTCAACAAGGCATTTAACTAGAATAATCTCCCTTATAGGGTAAAATGCTGTTGCCAAGTGAGAAACTTGCCATGCCTCTTGTCAAAACTATTAAAGGTGAAGTGAAATGGTCCTAACATTGAGGTTGGCCTCACTGGACTTATTGCCTAATTCTACCACACATCTCACCATAGCCGAATCACTCAGACTCTTATAGGTTTCCACTTACTGTCTCCTTTGCACAAAGGAATCAGGGCAAATCATGATCACTGTTCCCTTTTAACAGGGGGAATCAGGATCACTATAATGTTTGCATTGGGGCGCCAGAATCACCAATCTCCTTACACGAGAAGAGCTAATTCTTTATGCAAAACTATTGGAGAACATGATGAAGTCTTGCTTTAAATTTTGTCGACAGAATCTTGAGGCCCCTCCATGGTGAATCTTGTATACCAGTCAGGATGGGTGTGTGTCGGGACCTCAGTACATTTCTGCTTCCACCCTGATTAGGATCTAAGTCCATGATGGGAAGGCCACTTAAGGGCCTGATTCAGGCACTGCTAAATATTAATCTAGTAGTGGGCATGGGGTCTTCCATGCACCAAAGCAAAGCAATAGAAGAATTAGGATCAGGAGTAAGCCTTCCAGCTCTTTGAGCCTGCTCTGCCATTCAATAAGAATGTGGCTGATCTGATAGTCACCTCAATTGCACTTCCCTGTCCCTCTATCATAACCCTTGACTCCACTGTCAATCAAAAACCTACTAGCTTGAAAATATCGAATAAACCAACCTCAAGTGTTCTCTGGGGAAGGGGATTTCACAGTCTAATTACAATCTGAGAGAAAATGCTCCTATTTATCTCAGTCTTAAATTGGAGACCACTAATCTGTAAACTGTGTATGTTACTCCATAAGGAGATACATGCTCTCACCGTCCACCCTGTCAACTTTACTCAGAATCTTACGTATTTCTGAAAGATTGTTCCTAAACTCCAATGTGTAAAGACATAGCCTTTCCTCATAACATAACCCCTTCAGCACAAGAACCAGAGCAGTGAAACTTCACTAAACTATCATTTTTTTGAAAGAAGGAGACCAAAACCGTGCAGAGTACTCCAGATGATGTCTCACTGAGTATACAACTGCAGCAACACTTTCTGATTTTTGTGATTGATATGATGGACATTGTTTCTAAGACTCTGAAGAGGACCAAATGTCAGGTCTCACTCCTTCAAGTTCCTAAACCGCTGTGCTCACAAGTCCATCTGACATTATCAGAGTGAATAGTGCTTAAGGCACTCCAAAGTATTAACTTTTTCAAACCCACTTATAACACAAGTCACTTAACTAAATAGCTGTAAGTTCTAAGGGGATTGCAGAGGCATGTAAAGACTCTTGAAATACCAGGAATTTGTAAACAAGGGATGGATGTGTGGGAATCCTACCTTAAGACTAAGAATTCGAAATATCTCAATATAACTGATTTTATTTTGCTTTGTGGAAGCCTTGATTCCTCAATATGAACATGTAACCAGTTTGAATTTTTGACGTTGAGAAAAAAATGTAGCTAAGAACAATCAGTGTCCAAGAACTTTCAAGGAAGAAAACACCTCTCTCGAAATTTAAGGAAAAGCAGAAACGGGAGAAATATCTTAAACAACTAGTGATTTGCTGTGAAATAATTGAGCACACCTTCAGAACAGAGGCTAGGAATCATTTCTTTTATCCAAAATGTGCAGTTGTGTGAAATGTAGTTCATAAGAAAATACCATCTATTCAACTGCAGAAGCTATTGCAGCTGCTGGATCTGATTCAAGTATTAACCTCTTCACTTCAGCAAAAAGGAATTCAAGCGAAAAACAGTGGTGGTATACCACAGAGGCTATAGTTTTCTCTCATGCAAGCATTCTTTTATCTTGTCATACTTCTTTTAATTTTGGTATCTGTCATGTTTTTGTTAATAACTTTGTTTCTTTATCCTTTTGAAATATTTAGTACTTTTAATGAAAATAACACGTAACCTGTTTAATCAAAAGCTCAACTGCATGTCTGCTTTAACTTGAATCATTATTATGTAATAGGGGGAACATGAGCTATATTCATCTGCAGTAATGGACATACCTAGTGGTCATGATAAGTTCCTTTAACAGAAAATGGTGTATCATATTTCACATGCGGAAATAGACAGGAAGTGGATGTTGATTCAGCTACATAAAAACAACTAAAAAGTTAAGGTTGGCACAAAATCGAAAGTAAAGAAATAATTCAGTGAAAAATGGTAATCCTGAAGATTGGAGAAAACTAGCAAAGGACAGCGAAAAGAAAATGAGGGCAAAATTGAAGCATAAAAGAATCTACAACAATATATAAGAACACACAACAGAAGCTTATATAAATTTGTTAAACTTGAGCAGATGCAGAAAAGATTTACAGGGATGTTGCTGGGAATGGAAGATTGAATAAGCTGCAAAAGTTTTCCCTGGAGCACCAGAGGCTGAGGGGTGATCTTATAGAGGTTATTAAATTCATGAGGGGCATAGATAAAGTGATTAGCCAAGTCTTGTCCCCAGGGTGGGGACGTCCAAAACTAGAAAGCATAAGTTTAAGGTGAGAGGGGAAAAATTTAAAAAGGATCTGAGAGGTAACTTTTTCACGCAGGGAGTGGTGCGTGTATGGAACAAGCTGCCAGAGGAAGTGGTGGAGGCTGGTACAATTACAACAGTTATAAGCATCTGGATGGGTATATGAATATGAAGGGTTGGGAGGGAAATGGGCTGGCAGATGAAACTAGGTCCGATTGGGATGTCTAGGAGAAAGTGAAGATTGCAGATGCTGGAGATCAGAGTCGAGAGTGTGGTGCTGGAAAAGCACAGCAGGTCAGGCAGCATCCGATGAGCAGGAGAATCGACATTTCAGGCATAAGCTCTTCATCAGGAATTGGATGTCTGATCGGCGTGGATGTATTGGACTGTAAGATCTACTGCGTGCTATATGGCTCTATATAAATGGTAACTGAATACTGAAAATGAGCATAGGTCTCTTAGAGAATGAGACTGACAACCTAATATTGGAAATTAAGGAAATGCCAAACTTTGAACTGGTGTTTTGTTATGCTAATAGAAACATAAAACATTTCAATGATAGTATGATAAATCTTTATTTTGTTTTAACAATTTGTGCTGACAGAGCCAGCAATCTGGGGGACATTCAGAAGACAGACAATTGCAAGGAGGTTGTTACATTTGAATCCTATTGGTACTTGCTATATTTGACTGTTTTAAAATATTAGTCATATTCAATACTGCCAAGGAACAATGGCAGGGCTCATTGCAAGGTTTTCAATAAGTCATTCAAATTAGTCCTAGATCCACTGAAGAATAGTTCAAGGGTCCCATTTGGTTAGAGTTAGAGAAGGGCAGAGATAGAAGCAACTTGCATAGAGAAAGAAACTCTTAAATTGTACTGCTGAAAAGACAAATGAACTACATCAAATATGTGTAGTTAGGGACTCATTGAGAAGTCAAGAGCAGGTGGATCGCTTTGTGCTGTTTGAGGTTATGAAGAAGTTCTCGGAGTTAGTAGATTGTTAAGTTTTAGAGTCAGAGCTCTGCAAAAGTCCTGAGAGCTATGGAGCCTTAGAAGGAGTCACATGCCATGAATAGTTCAATGCAGCAGTATATGGAATTTGAAAATAAAAGCAATATTTGCTTTGTGCAACCAAGCCAGATAAAGCTCAGAAAATAAATTTGGCATGGTATTAAATTGGAGAAGCTAGTCATCTGTGAAAAGATGCAGTTATGCCTATAAATAAGTGTTTGATTTGCAGTTGCCAAAAATCCAAAGGAGTATAATCCCAGGAAAGGAAGGTAAACCACTAAAGTATGCACAGCCATTGAGGTGGCCCATGATAGAATAGCTTTTGAGGATATTTCAAGGCCACGTTAAAAGTGAAGAACCATAAACTGTTGTAAAGTTTTATTGAGACTTGATGACCCATAGTGTCACTGGCATCTGGGGGAAATTGCAAAGGAATCTGTACTATATGTTTTGATAGCATTTGCTGTGTTCTAGTATGTGTTTGCCAATTGTCATTAGTTACACATAACTCGTTTTAATTTTGAGATGTTAGAATAATAAGTCATATCTTTGCACAATATAAACCTTTTTGGCATATTTGCTGAAATACACTTTATTCATAATAAACTTGTTGTCCTTTGTTGACTAAAGAAACCTAGCTGACTTGTTCCTAATACTAACTGAATACATTTTTTAATTGTTAACATCACCATTTGGTTAAATATAATATTTGATGTGAGCAGTTGAGGAGTGAGACTCTAACGGATTTGGTACCTCTCCAATTTTGGTTGCAAGTTATTAGTTATTTCTTTTTTATCTAGTTAAAACAAGTTGAGAGCTGTTGGTGCCAATACAGACCAGTTAGGAGCAGTTCATATTTCCAACTAGTTTCAATTAATTTGGAATTGAGGGATAGTTTTGATTTCCTCATTTAAGGAGGGATAAAATCGTATTGGATGCAACTCAGAGAAGGTTTATTAGGGCTGCTTCCTGGAAGAAAGAATCTGTCTTATGATGTAAGATTGAGCAGGTTCAGCTCATCAGACTTTAGAAGAATGAGGAATGATCTAACTTAAATGTTCAAGATTTCAAGGAGACTTGACAGGATATTTCCTTCATATGGGAATATGGATTTGGGGATACAGTTTCAAAATAAGAGGTCTCCCATCTAAATAGGGTTGAAAAAGAATTTCTTGTCTCATAGGGTTATTTATCTTCGGAACTTGCTTCCACTGAGAGCAATGAAGACTGTGTAACTGAAGATATTCAAGGTTACAATAGACAGAATTTTGGTCTACAAGAGAGTTGAGGGTTCTGATTAGATTAGATTAGATTACTTACAGTGTGGAAACAGGCCCTTCGGCCCAACAAGTCCAAACCCACCCAGACCCATTCCCCTACATTTACTCCTGCCCCTAAAACTAAGGGCAATTTAACATGGCCAATTCACCTAACCTGCACATTTTTGGACTTTGGGAGCAAACCGGAACACCCGGAGGAAACCCACGCAGACACGGGGAGAATGTGCAAACTCCACACAGTCAGTCGCCTGAGGCGGGAATTGAACCCGGGTCTCTGGCATTGTGAGGCAGCAGTGCTAACCACTGTGCCACTGTGCCGCCCACTGTGCCACCGTGCCGCCCATAGTGGCACAGTTATGAGGGGCAAGCAGGAAAGTGAAATTGAGACTGCAATGGGATCAGCCCTGATCTTATCGAATGATTTGATATGGCAGAATTGTTAGATACAAAGTGGCTAGAAGTTCTGTCACTATTGCTGAGGTGAAATTACAGGGTACATTCAGGTACAGTTAGAGGATTAGAGAGAGAAAGCCATGTGGTGACCACTTTCGAAATGTAAAGAATAAAATACTCCAATTTTCAATTTCCCCTTTACTTACTTCAACCCCTGTTCCTTTGCCACAGTCTCAAGGTGTAGCTTGAAGTAATATTCTGAAAACTAACCTTTATGTATTACTAAATTATCATAAACCTCGATGTTTCTATTCAAAGATGACATTTTCTTTCTCGCCTTTCCTCATTCTTCAGTCTTCCTGACAGTATAGATCGGCTTTATAGTTCTTAATGATATGTTACATTTATTAATACATCAGTGACTGTTGAAGTCAGAAAATGGCAACTCACCCGCACAGTGTGATCCATCCGCAGAGAGGCGATAACCTCGACCACAGTTAACAACGTTGCGCTTACAGCTGTATGAGCCAATGCTGTTGATACAGGTGTAGCCAACCTGGCAAGGCAGCACAGTGTTGGTACACTCATTGATGTCTGGAAAATGGAAATAAATCAGTTTACCATGGTAGTCAGCAGCATCTGCGTCCATTGACATTCACATTGGGAACAGGTAGAAAATGGTGCTTAGTTTTGACAGCATCTTCTTTCAGTAAAATACAAAAAACATCTGACAGATTATTTCACCTTCACATTTACTGTCCAGAGAATGAACATAATTTCTAGTTTGCAAACTAGAATTGTTCTCAGCAAAAAGCAGCAAATTAGGGAAAGAAGGAAGCTGCCAAACAAATTGCTTATATCTTTAAGTTGATGTGATCCACATTTACTTTAAAACAAAACATATTACTATTAAGAAAAATCATAGGTCTCAAGCAATCTTCAGTGATATTCAAAGCCAAGTCAGAAAGGCACTATTATATCTATAATACTTAAGATCAGGAATGTGCCAACAAGCTATCAAACAGCAGTAGGAGTATCTACAATTATACCTAAGATTCTCCATTGGTTGAGTTGGCATTTCTTGATAAGCATTGATTGGAGATCAGTCATCAAGCTCTCTGCAACTTACATTTCCTTGCTCTACTTGCAGATTATTTCACAGCATTTGGAAAGACAGAGTTTGATTAGCAGTAGTCAGCATGGCTTTGTGCATAGGAGATCATGCCTCACAAATTGTTAGAGTTCTTTACTGGCGACACGGTGGCTCAGTGGTTAGCACTGCTACCTCACAGCACCAGGGTCCCAGGTTCGATTCCAGCCTCGGGTGACTGCCTGTGTGGAGCTTGCACGTTCTCCCCATGTCTGCGTGGGTTTCCTCTGGATGCTCCGGTTTCCTCCCACAGTCCAAAGATGTGCAGGTTAGGTGAATTGGCCATGCTAAATTGCTCATAGTGTTAGGTGCATTAGTCAGAGGGAAATGGGTCTGGGTGGGTTACTCTTCGGAGGGTCAGTGTGGACTTTTTTGCCAAAGGGCCTGTCCCCACACTGTGGGGAATCTAATCTAAAGTAACCAAGAAGATTGACGAAGGCAGGGCAGTGGACATAGTCTATAAGGATTTCAGTAAGGTCTTTGATAAGGTTTCACATGATAGGCTGCTCTGGAAGGTTAGATCACATGGAATTCAAGGTGAGCTGGCAAATTGGATACACAATTCGCTTGATGGTAGGAAGCAGAGTGTAATAGTGGAAGCATGGACTGGAGGCCTGTGACTAGTGGAGTGCCTCAGGGGTCGGTGCTGGGCCCATTACTGTTTGTTATCTATATCAATGACTTGGATGAAAATGTACAAGGCATGATTAGTAAGTTTCAAGATTAGAGTGGTGTTGGAAAAGCACAGCAGGTCAGGCAGCATCTGAGGAGCAGGAAAAATTACGGGCAAAAGCCCTTCATCAGAAATTAGTAAGTTTGCAGATAAAATAGGCGATATCATGGACAGTGAGGAAGGTTATCAGAAATTGGAGCAGGACCTTGATTAGCTTGGATGCATAAATGGCAGATGGAGTTTAATCCAGACAAAAGCAAGGTGACGCATTTTGGAAGACCTAATACAGGAGGGAAGTATACAATAAATGGCAGAACTCTTAGCGACATTGACATAAAGAGGAATCCAGGCGTAGAGCTCCACAGTTCCCTGAAAGTGGCAACATAAGTGGATAACATGGTCAAGAACGCATGTGGCATGCTTGCCTTGATCAGTCAGATCATAGACCATAAAAATTGGCAAGTAATATTGCAGCTGTATGGAACTTTAGTTAGGCCACATTTGGAATATTGTGTACAGTTCTGGTTGCCACACTATCAGAAGGATGTGGAAGCTTTGGAGATGGTAAAGAAACGGGGTTTACCAGGATGTTACCTGGTTTGGAGGATATTAGCTATGAGGAGACATTGGATACTAGGTTTTTTTTAACTTGGATGTTGAAGGATGAGGGGTGACCTGATAGAAATTTTAAGAATTCTGAGAGGCAGGGATAGAATGAATGGTCAGAGTCTTTTTCCCAGGGTAGAAATGTCAATTGCTAGGAGACTTATTTTTAAAGGAGATACAAGGGGCAACATTTTTTTCCACAAAGGCTGATAAGTGCCTAGCATGTGATGCCAGAGGAGGATACAATAGCAATGTTTAAGAGGCTACTTGTCAGATATATGTATAGACAGGGAATGGGGAAATACAGGTTGTGTAGAGGCAAAAGGTTTTTAGTTTAGAAAGGTTTAATGTGTCAGCACAGTGTTGGTGAGCCGAAGGACCTGCTCAAGTGCTGTAGTGTTCTTTGTTTTTTATTCTAAAACAAAACTCTGCTCTGAACCTTGTGGCTGCTAGGGAGCAAACAAAACATTTCAAGCATGCCTGTTAAGCCTCTCTGAAAAAATGCAACATTCCCCTTACATGTGGAAATCTCTTGCCACATTCCACCCAAACTGCAGAAGAAGACTCCATAAAGGTCCCAACCATTCCCGTCATCATGCCGCCAGGCCCAGGTGGAGGCCAAGTACAGACAGTGGAAGCAATATTTAGAAACACCTCGGCAACCTTTTGAAATGCTAGCTGAGCCATTGGGACTGGCTGTGTGGTTTCAGCATTGTACTGTTTCACCACATCAGGACCCAGAACTTAACAGTGGAATAAAATCACCCACCATCTCGAGAAACAGCCTATTCAGATCCTCTTGTAATAAAGGCTAACACACCATTTACCTTTCTAACTGCTTCTGCAGCAGAATGGTTGCTTTCATTGACCAGTGTAAAAGGACACCTGGGTCTCATTGTACAGTAGCTATTCTCAATTTATCATCACTTAAATATACTCTGCGAATATGTTTTCCTATTGAAGTGGATAACCCCACACATATCCATGTAATACTGCTTCACCATGCCTTGTTTCACTCATTTAATTTGACTAAATCGCGATGGAGCCTCTTTATATCTTCCTCACCACTCGGACTTCCCCTTGTCTTATGTTGTCAGGAAGTACTGTAATTGACTCCCTCATCCAATCATTCATATATATTTTGACTTCAAGCAATGATCCCTGCCATTCGTCACCACCTTCCACTCTAAAAAAAGTCTGTTTATTCCTTAGAGAAACTCGGTTTCTGCTCTGCTAACCAATTTTTAATTGATGAACCAATTCTCAATGTTTGTCTCCCTTTTCTATCTGATTGTCCAGTCTTTATTTCCTCTTCATTTCTCTTCCGATTCTTCATTTCTATTTTGACTCCAATTCATCCAATGTTCTTCTAATATCATTCCTCTTTCTCGTTTTCTATCCCTGGACTTCATTGGTTAAAAAGATAGACTTTTAGTTTCTTTTACTCATTTGTATGATGAGGGCATTGCTGGTGGCACCAACATTTATTGCTTGTCCCTAGTCGCCATTGAGAAAGTGGTTGTGAGGTGCCTTCTTGAACCTCTGCAGTCTAGGTGCTGTAGGTAGACCCACAATATCATTTAGAGGGGATTCCAGGATTTTGACCCAGCAACAGTGATGGAGCAGCAATGTATTTCCAAGTCAGAATAGTGAATAGCTTGGAGTGGTACCTGCAGGTGGTGATGTTCCCATGGATCTGCTCCCTTGTTCTTCTAGGTGGACATAGTGAGAGTTTGGAAGCTGCTGTATAAGGATATTTGGCAAATTTCTGCAGAGCATCTTGTAGATGTCATATATGCTATTGAGTATTGGTGGGACAGTGAGTAGATGCTTGTGGATGTGATGCCATTCAAGTGGGCTACTTTGTCCTTGTCCTTTGTCAAGTTTCTTGAGTGTTGTTAGAGTTTCACCAATCCAGGTAAGTGGAAAGAATTCCATCACATTTCTGACTTGTGACTTGTAGATGATGAACAGGTTTTGGGATTCAGGAGGTGAGTTACTCACCGCAGTATTTCTAGCCTCTGCTTTTATACGGCGAGTCTAGTTGAGTTTCTGGTCAATGGTGACCCAGCCAGGATGTTGATTCTGGGAGGATTCAGCAATAATTAAGTCTTTTCACCTATACACCACACACGTGTCAACCCAAGCCCAGATACTGTCCAGATCTTGATGCATTTAAACATGGACTGCTTCAGTATCTGAGGAGTGGTGAATGGTGTTGAATGTTGTGCAATCATCAGTGAACATCCCCACTTCAAACCTTATGATGGAAGAAGATCATTGATGACACAGCTGAAGAAGGTTAGGCCTAGTAAACTGAGGAACTCCTGCAGAGCTGTCTTGGAACTGAGATGACTGACTTCTAATAACCTCAGCTATCTTCCTTTGTGCCAGTTATGATTCAACCAAGAGTTTCCCCCTAATTTCTATTGACTCCAGTTTTCGGCTCTTTGACACCACACTCAGTCAAATGCAGTTTTGATGTCAAGGGCTGTCACTCTCACCTCTGGAATTCACCTGTTTTGTCCATGTTTGAACCAAAGCTGTAATGAGGTCAGGAGTTGAGTGGCCCTGGTGGAACCCAAACCAGACATCATTGAGCAGGTTATTTCTGAGCAGCTGAGGCAATGGCCAGGTGGTATTATCACTGGACTATTAATCCAGAAACTCAGCCAATGTTCTGAGAACATGGGCTGAAATACCACCATGGCAGATGGTAGAACTTGCATTCAACAAAAAAAATCTAGAATTAAATATCTACTGATGACCACGAAACCATTGCTGATTGTTGAAAACGCTTATCTGGCTTACTAATGTACTTCAGTGAAGGAAATCTGCCATCCTCACCTCGTGTGTGACTCCAGACGCACAGCAATGTGATCAACTCTCAACTGCCCTCTGAAATAGCCAAGCAAGCCATTCAGTTGAAAGCAAGATAAGGAACAGGCAATATACTCTGGTTAGCCAGCAAGGCCCAAGTCCCGCAAGTGAATAAAAGGAAAAGTACTGCTTGATAGCACTGTTGATAATATCTCCCATCACTTTAATGATGATGAAGTGATGGACTGGTGATTGGCTGGGTTGAATTTGTCCTGCACTTTGTAAGCAAGACAATTTTCCACATTGGGTAGATTCAAGAATTGTAAATGTACTGAAAAAGCTTGGCTGGAGAAGCAGGGAGTTCTGAAGCACGAATCTTCAGGACTGTTGCCAGAATGGTATCAGGGCCCACAGCCTCTCCATTATCCAGTACCTCCAACCATTTCTTCATATCATGTAGAGTGAATTGAATTGACTGAAGACCCATATCTGTGATGCTAAGGACTGTGATGCTATGGATCATCCACTTGGAATTTCTGGTTGAAGATTGCTGCAAATATTTCAGCGTTATCTTTTGAGATGTTAGTCTCCGCCATCATTAAGGATGGGGATATTTGTAAAACCTCCTCCTCCTCCAGTGAGTTGTTTAATTTTTCACCACCATGACTGAATGTGACAGAACCGTAGAGCTTAGATCTGATCCTTTGGCTGTTGGATCACATAGCTCTGTGTGTCACTTGCTGCTTATGATGTTTGGCATGCAAATAGTCCTGTCTGGTAGCTTCATCAGGTTGTTACCTCATTTTTAAGTATGCCTGGTGTTGCTCCTGGAATAGCCTCCTGCACTCCCAGTGAATCTGTGGAAGTCTTTAGTGCAAAGGGCTGTCGAGACTGGGTCATTAAGTATATTCAAGGCTGAGGTAGGACTAGCATTAGCAGTAAGTTGTGCTACAAAATGCTTTTAAGCTAAAGAGTGAGGAGCAGAATCTAACAATGCAACCAACGCTATTAACATTGGACTCAGTTTAACTCAAATTTGTAAAACTCTTGCTTCCATTCATAATATACATGGACTTCTCCTTTCCCATAGTATTTTCATACAACACCACTAGTTTTAATGATTAATATGGTGCCATGTGCCTGTGGCTGTGCCTGAAATTAAGGCTGCAAGCAAACTATTCAAAATCAGTGCTGCCAAAATGCAGGCAATCAACCATTTTCGCTTCTTTGCATCAAATGTAATATAAGGGGTCTTGTGTCCAACTGTGCACTACCTTTGCTTGCTGGTGCTGCAGGGGATCAAGGGGATTCATCAATTACAGCTGATAGATTGTTCCGGTAGGAAATCTCCATGAAAAGCTAATGCCTCCGATCTGACAGTTCTCCAGGCAATTCTGACATCTGCAGTGGCTGATGCTTATTGTCAGAAAGTGTAGCTTGGCAAAGCATGCAAGTACCCATCTGACTTTCAACATGTTTCTCTGTTGCTGAAATGTGTGGCATCTGTTTGGCTACTGGCACTGAATTAATGATTTGAATCAACACTGGCTCAGATGCTGTCTGATAGATTAGCAGTGAGCCCTTTCAGTATGCGGCACACTTCCCTTCTGTTGTTGACTCAGCAGTGGTCCTGAATTGTTCTTTAACTAGTCCACATGGAGAGATTTTAAAAGCATTTTGCTCAGTTTGTTACATTCATTTAGTGAATAAGTGGTTGCCCTCCCCCACATCAATCATTCCTTTCAAGCAAGTAGACAATGTGCCAACTTTGGCCACCAGCTGTCCATTATAAGTCATACAACATCACAAACATATTAATCATCCATTCTGGATGAATGTAGATCTATACAGCTGGTTATTCAGCAGGACCCTGCCTCCAGCCCCTTAGAGAATTATCCTGCATGCTGTCCTGCAGCGCCATCTTATGCTTTCAAATGACATTACATGGAATGCATTTGTGAGCTGCACATTCTGATAGGGACTTGTATGAATAATTTCCCATATAATCATACAGTAAACTTTTTGGTTAATTGGCATCTATGGGGTCAGGAGTGTGCTGGTTGATCAAATATTCTGGATGATCAAGAGGTCCAGATAATCAATGTAAAAACACACATTAAGCAATAGAAACGTAATGCAGGAGGTATACCCATCTGCATTATACTTTATTTACAGCATATATCACTTAAATAATAAAAAAACTTTTGCTTGAAATAAAACCTAACAGTAGAGTCCTCTCACCAGTAGCCTTAGCTGACTACTCTGACATCGTAGAGATAGCAATAATACAGAAAGCCTCCAGTATTTGTAATTTTTGCTGTTCTCTCGTGGTTCATAAGGTGCCAGTTAAAATAAAGTTTGCTACACTTGTATATGCTGTTTCTCTTCTAGTATCACCTGCTCTGTGCAGGTTTTTGGACAGGATCTGTTTATAATTGTAGTGAGGTGTGTTTGCTGTACAACTAATATTTTCTTTCCAAGAGGATGATTCTTTCAGCATAACCTTCAGGATCTTTCTTGACACTTTATGCAAGAGAAATTGATGATTTTCCCTATTTATCACTATCTGCATTTATGGATTCAGGTTACTTTAAAATTTAAACTCTTTTGTCCTTATTTTTATGCATAGAAATACAAAAGGATTTTTTTTTCATCTCTTCATGTGATGTGGGCATCAGTGGCAAGGCCAGCATTTGTTGTGAATCTTAAATTGCTCTGGCGAAAGTGGCCATGAGCCAACATTCATGAACTACTGATGTCCACTGTATGTAATCATAGTGCTGTTAAGGAGTTCCATAGTGCTGTTATGGCCTAACATCAGCGAAGTAATGATGGTATAAATTCAAATCAGGATGATAAGTGGCTTGGAGGGGAACTTGCAGATGGTGGTATTTCCATGCATGTGCTGTTCTTGTCATTCTAGATGGTAGAGGTTGTGGCTCTGGAAGCTGTTGTCAATGGAACTGTGCTACAGTGAATCTTGTCAATAATACACATCGCTGCCACTGTTGATGAAGTGAGTGAATATTTTAATGTTGGTGAACAAGCTGTCTCATGGATGTGTTGAGCTTCTTTTGTGCTGTTGAAGCTTCATTCATTTAGATATTATAATACATTCCTGACATGTGCCTTGCACATTTAATAGATTTGGTAAAGTTACTCATTGTAGAATTCCCAGTCTTTAACCTGCCTTTATAGACAAAGCATTAAATGGCTGGCCTAGCTAACATTCTGGTTGATAGTAACCCCCAAGATGATGGTGGAGTGAAGATCAAATATGGTTAATTCCATTAAAAATCAAAAGGAGTTAGTTAATTCTGTGTTGTTGGAAATCATCATTGACTGGTACTTATGTGGTGTGTATATTACTTGACACTTACCAACCCAAGCCTGGATGTTGTTGAGGTCTTGTAACATATGGATACAGATGTTTCATTAACTGAGGAGCAGTGAACGGAACTAAATACAGGGCAACCATTGACATGAATCCCCATTTCTGACTTTATGATGGACATACATTCATTGATGAAGCAGCTGACGATGGTTGGGCTAAGGACACTACCCTGAGGAACTCCTGCAGAGATGTCCCAGGGCTGAAATGGTTGACTTTAAATAACTACAACTATCTTTCTTTGTGCCAGATATGACTCTGCCCAGTGGGGAATTTTCCCTGTGAGTCTCACTAACTTTAATTTGTTGGACCAAGGTTGTAGTAAGCTCCAGAGCTGACTGGTCCTATTGGAATTCAAAATGAACATCTGTGAAGAGTTGTTGTGTAACAAGTCTCACTTGATACCACTGTCGCCAATATCTTGTATAACTAAAGCTAATGATTGAGAGTGGACTGATGAGGTGATGATTAACCAGATTTGATTTGTTCTGCCTTTTGTGCACAGGATATATCTGAACAAATTTCACATTTTCAGAAAGATGCCAATGTTGCATCTGCAGTTAACAATTTGACCAGGGAGGCAGCTGGTGCTGGAGCATAAAATGTTGTATATGGGTCTGAAAGGGTTAATATTTGATTGAGATCATAACTGAATTGAATAATTTATTGTCACTTGCATTTTACAGTGAATAATACAGCAAAATACAGTGAAAAGCTTCAACTGCTGCCACAAACCGGCACCATTATGAACAATTTAAGAATAAAAAGAATAAAAGAAATCAATGAAAGCGAGTCTATCTTCATTCCGCCACCTCTGCCATAGGTCCTGAGCCCTGAGCCAATGACATCTGTGACTCCATGCATCTTCCACCGTTTCGCCATCCCTGGTGCCAGACCCACCAGTGTAAGAGTCGGCATTCTTGGACTCCATCTCTTTGCCGCTGGGCCCACCGCATTGACACTGCCACAGATGCTGGATCCCATACTGAACCCACACTTGTCCCACAACCCAGCTTGTCCCCAGCTCCTCTGCTGCCACCACCTCGCTGATAACCAAGAGCTCCCGGCTCTGAGCCTAGCACAATGAGGAGGTGCACTGCCACCTTGTTGATAACCGGGAGTCCCTGCTCCAGGCCTGCTGTGATCGCAACCAGGAGCCCCTGGCTCCCTTGCCACCTTGATACCAGAAATCCCCACTCTGGACATAGCATGCTGCCACTGCCACCTCACTAATGCCAGGAGTCCCCGCTCTAGGCCTAGTGCAACTAGGAGTCCCAGGTTCCACTGCCAGGCCAGGCTGCCGCTCCAAGTATCCTGCTCTGGCTACCCTTCTCTGAGATGTTGCCTTGCCGGAGCAGCCATCTTGAAAAATCTGCCACCTCCGATTGCTGGTGGAGTTTTGCTGCCGTGCCACAGGCGCTGAATGCTGGGAGGACATTCTCGCTGCCCCTGCCACCACCTCCAATTGCCAAGAGGATCTGTGTCTGCCACTACTGCCTCCAACCGCCAGGAGGCTGCCTTCATTCTGCGCACTGCCTGCTTTTGCTGTTGTGCCAATGCCACCAATTAATTTGCCACAAGAAGCTTTAAAGAGAACAAAAACAAACAAAAAAAAGAGAGAAAGTAAAAGAGCAGGAAGATAAAGAAGAAAAAAATAAAGAAAGCAGACAGGAGAAATGAGTCCCAAGCTCAAAAGCCCGCTGTAGCCCAGCTATTCCACTGCCATCTAGTACCATGGGGCACCATTAAGCACTACCCATTGCGAGGGATACACTCAAGGCAAGATTTTCCTAGCAGTCTTTGAAGTAATATACAATATACAACCTGCAAATTACTACAGAAATGCAAGATAATATGCCTTGTTTACTCAAAAAGACTTTTTGACCTGAATCTGTCAACCCTCACACATGCTTGTAAACATGAAACCTTAAGAACCTACATGCTTGGAAGATATGGATGGCAGCATGACAAGTATGCAGTACTGCTATCCATATCTTCCAGGAGGTTTTCAAGGTCTATAGCTTTTGTTGTAGCCAGTGCCTTCAGTCAGTTTTTGTTCATACATGGAGGGCATAAAAGGGAATCTCAAGATTGATTATCCACTTGGTACTCCCATGGCAGCATTGTCATTCATACTGACTTGCTGGGCTCCACCATCAATCATGACAGGGACATTTGGGGAGCTTCATTCTCCTGTTCATTGTTGAAGCATCCACCATAGTTCATGACGAGATATGGTAGAAATGCAGAGCTTTGATCTGATCTGTTGCTTGTTGGATTACTTGATTCTGTCTTTAGCATGCTAGTTTTGCTGTCTAGTCTGCATGTATGCGCATCTTGAAGCTTCACCAGATTGGCACCTCATTTTAGATATGCCTGGTGCTGCTCACCTCCTGCCCTCCTTATTGAACCAGGGATGGTGTTAGTAGGAGAGTGAGAGATTTGCTGGCATATCAGAATACTGCTTGTGGTCCAATACATCTGCCACTGCTGATGACCCATATCATCTCTTAGATGCCGGTTTTGAGCAGCTAGATTTGTTGTGAATCTATCCATTGGTAGCATTGTCATAATGTCATGTAACAAGATGAAAGATATGTTCACTGTGAGGATGGGACTTTCCATAAAAGTTGTGCAGTAGGTCAAGATAGCGATGCTATCATAGACTGATACAACTGAGACAGATAAATTGTTGAGGATGAGTTCAAATAATTTTTATTCTCAGTTGTTTGTTCCCTCACCATCTGTCACACAGCCAGTATGAAAACTGTGTTCTCAGCCGAGTATGTAGTACTGGCTAGTGAAGTCAATTTTGTGCTAGAGAACCACTCTTGGCAGTGGACATTGTAGTCACAGAGAGAGATAAACAGGTGCATAGCATGGAAACAGACCCTTTAATCCAACTCGTGCTTGCCAACCAGATAACCTAAATTAATCTAGTCCCATTTTCCAGCACTTGGCCCGTATCCCTCTAAACCCTTTGTATTCATGTACCCATTCAGGTGCCTTTTAAATATTGTAGTTTTAAGAAGTCCAGACCACAAGTTTCAAAGAATCCCGACAGTGTGAAAGCAGGCCATTCAGCCCATACTGACCCTCCGAACAAAATCCCACCCCATCCCTGTAACCTTGCATTTTCCATGGCTAATCCACCTACTCATCACATCCTTCAACACTATGGTCAATCTACCTAACCTACACATCTTCAGACTGTGGGAGGAAGCCAGACCACCTGGGGGAATCTCACGCAGATGAAAGGAGAAACCCAAATGGTGTTCAACATGGAGAAGCACTGATTTATCAGCTGAAGGAAGGCATTTGGCAATAACCTTTGGAGAGTTCCTTGTTTGAATTAGTACCCTGTGACCTCAGAGACCATGTTGGGGACTGCCAGGACAACACCTTCTTAACTGTCTGCCACTGTGTCACACCATCTCTGGTCCATCAGTCCTGCTGATGGGACTAGACATGCTGTAGAATGGTTATGAAGGAGTCTGGGATATTACTTATGAGGCATGATTCAGTGAGTATGACTACATAGGCTGTTGCTTGATTGATCTGTTGGACAGATCTCCCAATTTTGTTGAAAACTTCCCAAATGCTAGTGGCTTAAAGAATCAGGCAATGATTTTGTCACTGCCAGTCACTAGATTGTCACTGGGTGGGCTGTTTAGTTTTGTTCTTATTCAACTTGATACAACAGAATATTTAGCTATTTCAAACAGCAGTTTTGAGTTAACTACATTGCTGAAGGCCAGGAGTCACAAAGGCCAGACTGGGTAAGGATGTCAGATACCCTTTCCTGAAAGACAGGAGTGTACTAAATGGGTTTTTATAGTAATCCCATACATTACTGATTATCGTTGGTGAGGCAGTGAATCCAGGTTCTCCAGCTGGCATGATGGCACTTGATGAGGCATGTTTCTGGAGCTTTAGCCTGAATGTCTAACTTGTTAGTCCAGTAATATTTCCACTCTACCTCCAGCACCTCCAAAGAAACATAACATAGTTCTCTAATCTCATAGGTTTATGATAAAATTAGAAGTCACATGACTCCAGGTTATAGAAAATTGATTTATTTGAAATCACAAGCTTTTGGAGCACGGCTCTTTCTTCAGGTGACTTCTGTGTTTTCAAATAAATTTGTTAGTCTTTAACCTGGTGTTGTGTGATTTCTGACTTTGTCCACCTCACTCCAATACTTGCACCTCCACATCAGGATTATGATAGGTTTTGGTTGCTGTGTGGTGTAATATAATCCTGAGATTTCTTGTACGTGTGTCATGATTATTTGTATTCTGAAACATCACGCCCTTCTTCAGCAGATAGTATATTACAGTGACTCTGTGTTTGGGAAAAAATTCATATTAATCGCATGAATACATCAACAGAGGTGAAAGTATGAAGATGCTATTATAAATTTAGGATCATCATCCCTAATTTGCCTGAATTTCTCCTTCAACTTCTTTAGTCCTTTTAGATGATGGCACTTTTACAATGGGGTTAGATAGGGAATTCTAAAATGTTGATGCAAGGGTAATGACAAAACGGAAACATTTAAATCAAAACCAACAGGGCATGCAACATGGAAGTGAATGTTTCTCAATGATACTGCACTGAGCTTTATACCAAACTGAAAAAGGATGGACAAATGTAAAATGAAATTCTTAATTCAAAATACATGACCTTTTTTGTGCAAGTTAGGCATACAACACAAAGCTCTTCAACTTTTCCTTCCTTCCTTTTTAAAAGAATCAAATTCGGAGTTTGATAGATTACCAGTGATCACCATCATTTTCCACCAACTGCCTCAAAAGCTGAACTCACTACACCAGCATAAAACAGAGTGCAAAACAGAAGACTAAAGTGTAGCACCTCAAAACAGTCATATAGCACAGGAACAGGAGCAATAATTTCCCTCCTGAACAATTCTGAGTTACCTGTCACTCAAGCTCGCTTGCACAGGAGCAACACATACCTGTTTTGATAGATTACCTACAGTGTGGAAACAGGCCCTTCAGCCCAACAAGTCCACACTGACCAACCAAAGCGCAACCCACCCAGACCCATTCCCCTACATTTACCCCTGCACCTAATACTACAGGCAATTTAGCATGGCCAATACACCTAACCTGCACATTTTTGGACTGTGGGAGGAAACCAGAGCACCCGGAGGAAACCCACGCAGACATGGGGAGAATGTGCAAACTCCACACAGTCAGTCGCCTGAGGCCAGAATTGAACCCAGGTCTCTGGCACTGTGAGGCAGCAGTGCTAACCACTGTGCCACTGTGCAACCTGATCAAGCATTAAAGTATGTGCTATGCTTTTACAAGGAGTTTAACCATGTATACAAGAATGGATTATTTAAAACCCTGTTCATCTTGTACATCCAAATGATCTAATAATCAAGGATCATTGTAAAAAGAAAGGCTTACATTTATATAGCACCGTTAATGACTATTAGAGCCAATGAGGTACTGGTGAACGTGGTTATTGTTGTGAGATAGACAATCCGGGTAAACTGAGGGTAAATGTTGTAGCTGTTTGCCACCCAGATAGTTTCATTCTCAGTAAATCAAGTTCCTCAGCAGTGTGCACCAAAAAGAGGGCAAAAGAAAAATTGATTCAGAGTTAGCCCCTGGAGCTATGAAATAACCGGATCCTGTGTGCTTCTCAGAATTAGAAATTCCTTATCAATATTCTTCACCTCTGATTTTCTGACTAAGGCAAAATCTGTCAGGAGTATTTAGCTGTGAAGCTACACAAAAAAGCACCATGATGACTTCACGCATAATTTTGCATGATGGACTCAGTTGGATAATTACCGCAACCAGTTCATTGGTATATGTGAAATATTTAAGCTCAAATTTAAATGGAAAGCGGCACTCAATATTAAGTGTGAAACCAAATATTTCAATCCTTAAAAATATTTGTTAGATGTTGCTAACATTCTATGCAGGTTGGGAGAAATAATTACTAAGAAATAAGTAAAAGGAACAGCCATCCTACCAATTCAAATGTTTTCCCATGCTAACCTTTTGGAATTGGAATTACTTTGAAATGTGGCAACTTCCTTTGTAGAATCGGTTTTCTTCAGACATATGTAAAGGTTAACTGGCCAAATAAAGTCATATTTTAGACACATATATCTGAAGTACACTTGAACCAGTTTCTCTCATTCACTCTATACTATTGAATCTGAGGGATTTCTAAAGGAATTACCTGCCCTAATCCATTATGGCTAGTTGTATTGCAGTTGATAGCAACAGAACTAAGTGAAAACTATCAGCAAATAAAAATCAACTTTGTGGAACTTTATTGTAGTATACATAAAATATCCGGAGGAAAATGTGGGTAGCCTGATAGTACGTTTGCAGATGACACGAAGATTGGTGGAGTTGCTGCAAGTGCCAACAATAGGATATAGATAGATTGGAGACTTGGGCACAGAAATGGCAGATGGAGTTTAATCCAGACAAATGCGAAGTGATGCATTTTGGAGGATCAAATTTAGATGTGAATTATACTGTAAGTGGAAGAACCTTTAGGAACACTAACATACAGACGCATCTGGGCGGGCAGGTCCACGGTTCCCTAAAAGTGGCAACACAAGTGGCCAAAGTGATTAAGAAGGCATATAGCATGCTTGCCTTCATTGGCCAGGGCATGTGGTACAAGAGTTGGCAAACCATTTTGCAGCTATATAAAACCCTTGTTAGGCCGCATTGGAGTGCTGTGTACATTTCTGGTTGCCACACTACCAGAAGGACATGAAAGCTTTCAGAGAGTGCAGAGAAAGTTCACCAGGATGTTGCCTAGTCTCGAGGGAATTGGGAAAGGATAGGTTAAAAAAACTAGGATTGTTTTCACTGGAAAGACGGTGGCTGAGAGGAGACCTGATAGGTGTCTACGAAATTAGGAGAGGCATAGATAGCATGGATTAGATTAGATTAGATTCCCTACAGTGTGGAAACAGGCCCTTCGACCCTCACCGACCCTCTGAAGAGCAACCCATCTAGACCCATTCCCCTACATTTATCCCTAACTAATGCACCTGACACTATGGCAATTTAGCATGGCCAAATCACCTAACCTGCACATCTTTGGACCATCAGAGGCTTTTCCCCAGGGTTGAGGTTTGAATTACAAGGGGGCACAGGTTCAAGGTGAGAGGGGGAATGTATAAGGGAAATATATGAGGGAAATATTTCATGCACAGACTGGTAGGAGTTTAGAACACATTGCCAGAAGAGGTGGTGGAAGCAGGCACATTGGCGACATTTCAGAGGCATCTGGATGATTACACGAATAGGGCGGGAATAGAAGGATGTGGACCAAATAAGAGCAGAAGGTTTGTTTTTTAGTTTAGTTAGGGCATGATGATTGGCACAGGCTTGGAGGGCCGAAGGGCCTATTCCTATGCTGTACTTCTCTTTTCTTCTAAATTGTTCTAAAACTTTGAGATATGTGCAGCAAAAAAATGAAAAAGGTTACATCATGAAACCTTTCAAAATGTCAACTAATTTTATAATCTGCAGTTGCTTTTTAGGAACCTACTTTTGCAGGCGAGTGGAATCTTTGTGTGCCAAAGTTAAACAGAAACACAGGAACGAAGAGGGTGAGAAGAATGGGAAATCTGTTATGGGAGTAAGTTTAATGAGCTTTGGAATTTAAACAAAGATATCATGAAGTTTTGTCCTCATCAGAAAGTGCAGCGTGGATTTGAATTGAGCACAGACTCCTAACAAGATCACAGTCTAGCCTCGTAACAACCAAATCAGCAGAAAATAATTTAAAAATGTCTAAACTTTAACGTACATGAAATAACTGCACAGACGCTGGTATCCCGTCACTAAATCGCTCTTTATTTTTACATATGCACAGTACATGGGCTCTGACCTGCCAGTGCCGAGCAAGTCTCTAGAATGAGGAGACTCTCTGAATCTCCTGTTTATATCTGTCAGTCAGGGCTCCAGGTTAACAAACACAATCAAGGACCTCATAATCAATGAGATCCACTTGGCCCTCGTTCCAATCGCTTCAATACAAATTCCCAATATTACACTGTGCTTTGAACAAATCCCAATCAGATATCCCAGAGCTGGCATTCTCATGGAGACAAAACCACTAAGCGAAAATGTTATGAAATCACACTCCCCACAAGAAGTCTCACTCGCTAGGATTACATGTTGGGCATTTGGGAGAATAGTTAGAAAACGTAGAGACTATTAAACAAACAGAAGATCATGAAAAGCATGCATGGCTTCCCAATAAGCACAGTGTCACTTTAGGAGCATGGTTTTGTAAAATCCTTTTGATAGCATTGCACTGAGTATTTGATTATCTACTTGTTACCACTGACATTGAATTCATTAAGCTCTGAGACAAAGGACTTAATTAGCACAGCACTCTTCTTTATGGGAACAACATTAACGATACTCAAAATTCAGTTGATGGAGAAACCATTTGTTGACAAACTACTCCAAAATTGTTCAATACAGAATGTAAATGCTTTTATTTCTTACCAATGCAGTTCCCCAGAGCATCCTGCAGGAATCCAGTTCCACATTGCATTTTTGGCCGGCAGCGAAATGACCCTTGTGTATTCTGACAGACAAAGTTGGATCCACAGTTATGTGTTCCAATCTCACATTCATTGATATCTATCAGATTTCAAATAAAAATAATAAAATTATTCACCTGCTAAAACAAAAAGTTCAATATAGAAGCCAAAGAGTTGATAGACTCAATGAACCAAATTGCTGTATGATGGAAGGACATGGACAGAAAAGACATTCAGTGTATCTGCCCCAACCACCCAACAGCAGAGCTGTTCAGCGGTATACCATTTGATTTGAAATAGCAAAGGACAAAGTTGATATCATAACATAGCATGTTGTTTTCATGTTGAATGCTGGAGCAAGCTTGAAGGGCCAAATAGCCTACTCTTTCTCCTATTTTGTACATTAATATGCCTAGATTAAATCAGCATTTACCTATTGGCCCATCTGACCAGACAACAGATGGCTGGGGATGTTAAAAATAACAGCATTTTGTTGCTTCAGAAAGAAATACAAATGCCATATTGGAGAAACATCCCAAGAGCAAAGTTACTGGCATTGGCCACTGGAATCACAGGATCAGAAACAGCCATTAATCAACTTGAGACTTCTGACATTCAGTTAGATTATGAGTGAACTGTACTTCAATCATTTTTTATCTTCGTTGAATGCATATCCCTTGATATCCTTGCCAAACAAAACTTATTGATATCAGTCATGAAATATGCAGACTTTTGAAGAGAAAGTTACAAATTGTTGCTTTCCTATTCATTAAAAGTTATTTCCAAATTTCAATCTTGAATGGCTCTAATTTTAAGATTTGTGCCTTGTTCTGCATTCCTCTACCAGAAAAAAAACTATATTCTCTTTATCCATCCATTGAAATATGCCAGTTCATCAATTCAATGAAATACAGGTCAGGTTTCTGCAATCTACCCTTATATTTTAACCTTTTCAGTCCCAGCAACTTTGTGGTGAATCTACATTCCACCCTTCCCAAAATCTACATGGGTGAATTTTCATCTCCTTGGTGCGGTGAGAACAATGTCAAGAAAGATGAGAAATAAGGTGTAAATGAAATTAAAACTCAGAACCTCGATGTCAAAAAAGAGTTTTCCTGTTTGCTCCTTAAGCTTTAGACAATGACTTCAGAATCTCACTACTGAGTGCAACATCTTACTTCCACATGTTTGTATTCCATTCGTACAACTTGGTTTATTTCTATGTCATTTTCAAATCTGTCCCTTCCTGAGATACTAAACAGTACAAATTCCCAAAATGTAAGACAGATGAGTACCTGGTGGCTGCAGGTCACTGAATGCTGATCTGAGTCATCATGCAATTGTCACTTCATCATGGTGTCCCTACATATTCCCTGAACTCCAGCCTCCTCAACACTCGGCTATATTTAGTCTGTGGATGACATCACAGTCAGTCATAGGGTTGGTCCATTTACATGATGGGGCTTGGCTATTATCAGTCATGCATTTGTTCTTGCCAGAGTCCAGGGATCAGTGTCCTTACTAACAAGGGATTGAGCCAATTTGCCAGGCAAAACAAGTGCAGTCAATCTGGGAATTGCAAGTAAATCATTCAGGAAGATGTGGAGAAATCAGTCTGAGGTCTGGGGTGTGCTCAGTTGGGCTGTCCTGTCAAGTCAATCCTTGGGGATTTGCTCAATAAATGATCTCTTTGACTGGTACTTCCGCAGAATATGGCATCATAGGCAAGGAGGTGGCAAGTGGAATGGCTGGACACTTCCGGGGGGTCCTAAGAAGATTCTGTGTATCCTCTGCGTGGCTTCTCCTTCCTGTAAGTGCCTGTTGGCACATCTTTGTCTTTGAGAGGAAGGGATACCTGGAGTCAGGTCAATGTCCCTCATCTCCTCTTGCTTTGTCATTGATCCTGAGCACCAATGGATGGAAGCCTGTAATTCTGAGAGTTGTAGTCCACATGCCTTGGTTAAATGTGTGTGCAATGGCAGAATCGAGTGGGTAGTGGCTTAGTGGATGTTAGGAAATAGAGAGAAAGTGGTGATTCTAACCCTTTGTGAGTGCAGATGATCATTGACCTTGCTTCTACACTGGCATGTCAGGTTAGGTGTATCTGGTGGGATGATCATTTTCTGCAGGAAGAAAGGACAGCCTTCCTCTCCACCACTTGACAACTCAACACAAATCTCACTTGACAAAGCATTTTTAGCTGAATATTCCACCCAGTGTCTTTCCTAACTTTTGATGGGATGTAGGAGCAAGTGACAGTTTGAGCTGGCCCAGATTCCTTGAGAGTGACAGGCATCTGGCATCAGAACAGCCTGATGATGTGTGATGAAATTCACAATTTAGTTTGGAATTTTGTTAATTTAGTACCCACCCCAACTCCCATCCTATGAGCATTTAGTGGTGGAGAGAATATTTAATTAGGCAGGCAGAGGATGCTTAAGCCTTTCACAATCTTGCCTCTGCCCTGATTGAGTGGCAGAAAGGCACTTGGATCACCTTCTCACTCTACCATCATTGCACTGTCCAGGAGGGTTGCTTGCCAGCTCCAAATGAAGAATTCCTCATTCAAAGACACTCAACGTCTAACCAAGAACTCTGGCATTGAGAAAGTAGGACTGACTAAAACACCAACCCTGGCAAAAACGACCACAAAGAACAAAATGGTTCTCCAGATGGCTCTGTTGTTAAATACATTACTCTATGAAACCAATACAGGCACGACCATGTCAGCTGTGGTTAATACATATGGCTGCAGTAAGCCTGGCTTGGTCAAGAGGTAAGAAAAAGTGTGAAAGAGCTTTTGTTTCTTATGTCAGTTGGTTATCGTAAGAGCACTAGCTTACACAGATAGGACTAGGCTCAATAACAAATTTGTTATCAAATAATTTATCAGTTCTTAATTTCAGCTCATAAATGAAGATTGATCAGGGTGACTAATGCTTCTGGAGTCTAGTTAGGATACAATCTTATTTCTATTCTAGAATATGGAGTTGGGCAGGGGCACAAAATAGATGGTATTGGACCTGTTATACCTAGCGTCTGATATTCAGTTTCACTGCATTCAGTGAAATCAAATAAAGGGATTGTGTTTCACGGGTGGTTGATAGACTGACACCCATCTTATGGCAACAGCAAGAAACATTTCTACCTATTCATATTTTATTCAAAATCATAATATTTCAGTTCTATTTCAGCATGTGAACAGGATTTTTTGATGGAATTGTATCCCATGAACATTCTGGTTTCCAGTGCCAAACAGGTACAGTACATTTATAATGAGCAATGGTGAGATAATGGTGAGTTCTAATGTCAATGCTGTCAGGAAACTTTGATTCCCAAAATATCAGTGCTTCCTACATGTTTGTCAGTGATAAAAATAAACAATTATCTGGTTGATTATTTGCTGCTACTATAATTACACACGTGTCTGTGTATATACATATATATACACAGACACATGCTAGTACACAAGCAATTGCACACACACGGACACATGCCAGCACACGGACACACGTGTTTCGATATTTAATGCACCTCTGTTCAGTACCTACCCTTGCATTGATTGTTTTCAGTCAGTTCATAGCCTGTGCCACAGCCTATCTCACGCAGACATTGATAGGACCCAATAGTGTTGATGCAACGTTGTCCTGCTTGACATGGATGTGGCAATGACAGACACTCATTGATATCTGTATTGAGCAACAAAAACTAGTCAGAATCTTTTCCGTGCTCCCCTAGTAATGGTAACACATGCTGATATATTGACCATAGTTATTGGCAGATGTTCCTTTACCTTGCCTGAGCACCTTAATTTACCCTTTAGCCTTTATAGTGAATGGACTCTGGAGGAAAGGGATATGAGGAATGATAGGCAAACCAGATTCTGTTCTCACTCATTTTCCATAAAAACACATTCTAACAACTTAGCTGATCTAACTTCATGACTAAGAGTGGAGACCTCCAAAGACTCATATAGGCTGGGGAAATAATTTTTATACTTCCACTATAATGAAGGAAGGTAATTAATCCTTTCCAGGATCTATTATGTTATTCTGGTGAAGATTTTTGATGCATCATAACTCCCGCAATCTCCTTGACTAGAATGTCATTATTTATTCAGTCATTAAAATTCAAGAAGCGACATGGGAAAAGATTTGACACTCTTCTACATTTTGGTCAGAAGCAGCAAAATCATTCTCATAGATGCCTGTTTGAAGCACACATTTCAACATAGACCATAGGAAACGCTATTTTCTCATAACTTGGGGACTAGATATTGGTTTGAGGTGGCACCAAAATAAGGCAAGAAGACTTACCATGTTAACTAATTCTCCTCTTCCTCCTACTAGTATGGATCTCATCCCCCAATAATTCAACAAAGTAATGAACAGTACAGGGATTTGAAGACCAGCCATTTCATTTGTCTTTCCATATCATTGTTATTGACCTATATGCGTGCACTGAGGTGGTAGTTCTTTATTATTCTCACTGAGAAATGTAAAGATTCCAGGGAATGAGTGAGAGAGTTCAGCAGGGGTTTGAAAGGAAGTGGCTATAAGGATAAAGGATTCACTGTTTGGCGCCTTCCATAAGTCCTTAGATTCTGGAATGGTCCCAGCAGATTGGAAGTGAGGAAATGTAAAACCATTATTCAAGACGTCTGAGAAGCTCTTGGAATTGAGGAGGATTATATCAGAATGCTTGAGGATTTGTTAAAAGACAGAAAACAGAATAGGAATAAAGTTGTAATTTTCAGTTTGTCAAGTTGTTATCAGTGAGGTCCTGCAAGGCTCAGTTTTGTGGACTCAGCTATTTTACGGGACTTTGAAGAGTCTGCAAAGGAATATTGAAAGATTAAGTGAGTGAGCAAGACCATGGAAAGTGGAATAGAATGAGGAGAAATATTGAGCCAGTAACCTTTGCAGAAACAAATAAAGAAACAGAACAGAGATAGGTGGAGGGGTAGACCATACAGGTATTCTGTCACTCAGTACAATCATGATCTGTGGCCTCAATTGCACTTTCCTACTCACTCCCATATTCCTTGATTACCCAAGAAACCAAAATCTGTCCATCTTAGCCTTAAATATAATCAACGACAGAGCATCAGAACCCTGTGGAATAGAGAATTCCAAAGATTCACTATCCTTGGTGTAAAGAAATTTCCCTCAGTGGAGTGGTAAATAATTGACCGCTTATCCTGAGAATATCTCCGTGTCCTATTTTCTCCTGCCAGTGGAAATAATTTCTCAGTGTCTACTCTGTCAAACCCCTTAAGAACATTGCATGTTTCAATTAAGTCACCTCTTATTCTTTTTAACTCCAGAGAATAACAGCCCAATTTACTCAGCTTCTTAGTTGGACATTTCTTCCAACCCAAGGACATGCTAGTGAATGAAAGTTAGCCTATAAACAAATCAAGCAATAGGAAAAGCAAATGGTACATTGACCTTTAAGGCCAGTAATTTGAAGTGCAAGTGTAAGGAAGTCTTACTCCAACTGGACAAATTGTTAGTGAGATGACACCTAGAGTACTTTGGACAGTTTTGGTCTCCCAATGAGAGGAAGGATATACTTGCCTTAGAGCATTGCAATAATAGTTCATTAGACTGACTCTTGGAAAGAGATTGTTATCCTATGAGGAGAGATGGAATATGATGAGTGAATACTGTCCAGAGTTGGAAGAATAAAATCTGATTTCAGTATATTGACAGGTTAATTTCAGTGCTGGACAGACTGATACTAGGGTTCATAGTTTATTGAGAAGGATCATACATTGAAGCTCAGATGAGGCAAATTGTTTTACTCAAAGGGTTAAAATGTGTGCAAATCTCTCTATCCCAGAGGTCCTTGAATGTTCAGTTATTGAGTACATTCAGGGTTGAGATCAATATATCTTTGGATTCTAAGGGCATCAAGGAATATAGTGAACAGGAAAGATTAATTGATGTTAAAGATCACCTCCAAGCAGTAAGTGGCACAGCAGGTTCAAGGGGCAAAATTTCCTACATTACTGATATTTCTCATGCTTGTATGTTACTGTAGTTTTTCAAACTGTTCCTCAGCTAGGTATGCTCAACGTTCTTTGAGAATGCTTTGCTGAGATATTTTTAAACAGCAGTCCCAGAAAATAATCAAGCCTTAGTTTAATTTGTTGTCAACATGTTTTTGAACTTGATTTGCCTTGATCAGAAATAGAGATGGTCTCATGATATTACTTCTTCCGAACTCATTTATAGATCAAAGTAAAAGGGAACAGAAATACCAGGAACAATTACTGTATGCAGTCTTTATACCAATGACCATAAAGTCATAAAAACATACAGTTCAGGAAACCATTTGATGCATTGTGCCTACACTGATTCTTTGAAACAGCACAATCCTTAATATTAGTGATTTATGGAACTTAACAGGTAAAGCATTTCAGGTCCTGACAAATCCAAGTGAAAAGATTTCTCCTCATATCCCCTCCAGATCTCTTTTTAAGCTCTTAAATCCATGCTGTCATTATTGACAGTTTAATCATTTTATTTTACTTTAGTCGCATGCAAGTTTTGTCGTTTGGCCTTAATTTCTTGCAATCCACTTTCTCCTTGATGATTGCATTATACTTATTTAAGAGAGAGAGATGTTGGAAGTAGAAAAAATCAACTGCCAGTACCTTCACACGTGACATTATCACTCCTCAGCTTGTAGCCATCAAAGCAAGAACAGTCAACACTGGTCACTGTGTCAGTGCACCGCTGTTGGCAGGGTCCGCCACCTGTAAGGAAAATAACGGAAGAAAATAAATGATTCAGAAACAAATAATCTTTCCTCAGGTGTCACACTTGCTCTTTATTCAATTCACACAATAGCTTGCAACATCAGACTCCACTTTCCCCTAAACATTTGGGCAATTTGACAACATCAACATAGAAATGCAATATGCTGTCTTTTTAGACTAAGGCTGTGCACAAAACACTTGGAGATGCAGGCCAAAACTTTTGACACCATAGCACTCAGTTTTTCAATCCACAAAGGGAGTTGTTTTGCCTTCGAAATGGCATTATCACACAATTCTAGTGTTAACCATTTAGGTACCATTTTAGAGAGGATTTGTACAGCATCACCAAAGTATGAGCCAGAGGTTTGAAGAATGGGCAAGTCATGTTGTCAATCAGTATTTGAGACTGGTTTGTCAATATTGCTGCCACTTCTGAGCTCAAAACTCCAGCTACGATTCTTTCTCAAGCTTACACAGCTGAATATGTGTTTAGCAACAGGAAGGATTCACCTAAAGGCACCATTTATAACTTTGAATTCAGCTGCTGATCGATTTCTACTGACTCTAACTGTGACTATAGATGGGTTTGATGGCTTCCATGTTCAAAATTGGTAGAACTAACAAGGTCTGGTGTGTGACATGCTGAAGGGCTTTCTTCTGAAGTGCATAAATCACTAGCTCCCAATTAGTTTGCATCTCCCTTGGACTATATTATGGCAAGGAGATTGATCTGACATTACACAATGAGAGCAATAATTAAATTAGCAATTCTCCAAACTGAATCTCAGTGAGGAACAACTGAAGCAGGCATTGTATGCAATACCTTCCAGTTTCCTATTACTTCCTGCATCAGAGACAACCAAGAGGTTCTGTATCATAAGATAATTTATAAGTGTCATTCTTTTTTTGAAAACAAAAACACAAATGGTTGACAATGAGACTTTGAAAGAATTTCAGGCTTTCATAATTCAGGCACTATACATAAACAATGGAATGCAATGCAACCAATAGTATTGCTCCATCAAGGACAATTTGGTACATCACAAAACACAATGAAGCATGCAGAGGAATGACCAGCACACTGGCAGAGCCTTTGTGCTTTAGTTTTAGGGCATCCCTTTGTGCCATTTGCATTTGTGCCACAAGAACAAACTAGAAGATGGTGACTAGATGGTCTTTTATTTGAATACCTCATGGTTCTAGGCTGCATGGGCGGCTTGGATTGCTGAGAAATTGCCTCTGTCTTTAATATTCTCATCAAGTAGTAAAGAGCAATGACTTCCTAATTCTAGCACTGGAAGACATCACACCAGCACTGGCATTAACAAAGGCTTTCAGAAATGTTGATGTCAGAAATGGCTACCAGTACAACCATTTCTACTAGGACAGAACTGAATTCTAAAGAATCATATCAGACTTGAAATGTTAATTGTTTCTCTCTTTACTGATGCTGCCAGATCTTTTCAGTTTTTCCAGCATTTTTTGTTTGCATTTCAGTCCAATCTTTGACTGATACAAATACCTGCCTCTATCTCTTCACCTTGAAATGAGATTTCCTGAAAAAGAGTTATACCCGAAATGTCGACTTCCCCACTTCCTCATGCAGCCAGGCTTGTTCTTCAAGCCTTCTGCTTGTCTACCCAGGATGTTTTCAGCAGAATGTAGGCCAGACATGCAGAGGATGTAAAAGAGCAGTTGGCATTGTCAATAAGATCTGTATCTATCGTATAGATGAGAAAGATGATGACCCCATCTGCATTAACCACCAGCCATCTTCCTTTGAGCTGGGTGTAACTTCATCCATTGGAGAAGTTTCCCCTGATTCCCATTGATTTCAATTTTGCTGGGACTCCTTGACGCCACACACTTGGTCAAATATTATCTTGATGTCCAGAACAGACACTCTCACCAGAGCTCAAGTTCAACACTTTTGTCCATGTTTGGACTGACGTTGTGTTGATGTCAGCAGCTGAATGGTACCCAAACTGAGCATTGGTAAGCAGATTATTGTTGTAAATTTGTCATCGCCGAAGATACTTCTTCACTTGACTGATGTTCAAGTGTACTTGGCTGGGTTGGATTTGTTCTGGTGAGAAGAAAGCTGCTACTTGCAAGGAGAAAAGTGTATCACTTTTTATTGCTACTCCCCTAGAGTTCCTATTCCTGCATTTTGGAACATGAATGCAGCAACTAGGATCAGAACAATGTCTTTGAGAGCTGGAAGCTTTGATTGAGAGATTGCAGTATCTCTGTAAACAGGAGGGTTTGTGGTTGGTGTGGTGTTCTATGTAATGGAGAAAGTGACGACTGAAGAAATATTGGGCAAATGAAAGCTTAGTTTAAAAAAACTACAGTCACAAATTGGCTAAATTGATCATTAAAAAGAGCTTGGTCTTTCTTGCTGTTTCTTTATTGCAGTAAGATACAATCTCTTATTCTCATTAACATGTTGTAAACTTTTTTTTTCTTTCTTTCATACTGGTATTTCTCCTCTACTACCAACTAGGTGTCCTCTTCATGATCTGTTCAAAAGTTCATTTCTTGCAACATGCTTCATTTGAGCAATGCTTTCATTCACAGCAACAAGAGTCTTTGCTGAATGTTTATTGATGGGTTCCAAAAGCACTGCTGGATTTGGAGAAGAAAGAATAATTCTTGAAGCACAAGCAAGGCTTGCGTGACTTTGCCTCACACGTAAACTAGACATCATCCTTGTCTCAGGACCTACTACAAACTATTACACAACCTTATCTCTATTAACTCCCTGCATTATGGATAGAGCTATCTGGTTATGGGATCCACTTCTGATGCACATTTTGCTATTAGTACCAAATTGGGACCTAGTTGGCAGTATAACACATGAAGTTATACAAGATGGTAAATTCAAGTCAATCATAGGAAATAGGAAAGTGTTGGAAGGCTAGAAACGACAGAACATGTCAGATAACCAGTTTTTCAAATATTCTTCTCACAATCTACAGGAAGTATTTGCAGAATCTCCCAACATTTGAAAACAAATTTAAGTTTTGGATAAACTTAAACTTTAGAGAGTTAACATTCTTAGAATGAAAAATAGCCATTAACATAAAATAAATAACTGCGCTTTTTGGAGGTAGCTTTAAAAGTGGAGGATATGGACATAATAGTTAGGTTTATCAGAGAGACTAATCAGTCTGATTTTACATCTTATGGAAGTGAATGAGGTTTTAGTGAGTTAAAATCAAGCCTTTTGAGGTTAACATATCAATATAGGATAAGAGACAAAGGGTGGAGACAAAAGTTGGCAGCTCGCTCCTGATTAGATTTGTGAGAAGTATAAAGGAACTCCGATGAGCTTCAGAAGATCAATGGGGTAACACAATTATATGGTCCAAGTATAGAAGCATTGATTTTTTTCTGCCAGTAGATGTCAGTAAATAACAATGAGGTTTTGAAAAGAAGTATAAAAGATTCATGTGTGTGTGGTATAATTCCTCATGAAGATTAAATGTGTATGTTTATTATGGTTGAATTGTGTATGTATTATAAAAAATGCAGATTGTAATGAAAGAGGCTTTTCATCCATGTAACAAGAAATCTTATTCCAGGAAGGTCAGCATAACCTACTTGAATTGTCAATAAGGCAGAGGGTGAGGGCTCAAAGCAGAGTTTCACATGGTAAGCTAATTGTGAACTATGAAGACTGTTGTTACCAAAGTAAATGGAGAAGCTATTCTTTGATAGCAACATTCCACAAACAGCACTGAGATAAATAGTAAATTACTTGTTTTTTGTTGGTGTGAGCTGAATAGAGGAAAGTTGACCAGGCTCCAGTGAGAATTCCTTCCTCAGACAGCAACACAGTCACAGATAGACATTCACAGTACAAAAAGAGGCTCCTTGGCCTGAATTTTGCAGTTAGGAGCAAAAGAACAGTGCTCACCATTCACCTTACTGACAGTCATCCATAAAGTTTCACAGTCCTTTAAATCGAGACTTGCTGTCATGCACAGTCTGAGCTCGTATGACGCACTGTACAGGATGTCTGTGAGCAGGCATAACACACTGAGGCTCTTCAAACACTAAAATTCCCACTGAGACACAGAAGGCTGAATTTTTACTTTGCTTACAAACTACAACTGAAGATGGTCTGAATGGCACAGAGACCCCAGCACCAGTCAGTTTTCCATCCCAGATAATCAGCAAAACTTTGGGTGGATTAGGGGAGGGGTTGACAGTCACAGAGAGGCACCATTGACTAATCAAGAGGAGGAAGTGAGTCAATTAGGGCAAGTTAGCAGGTGGGTTTAATCATGTTGGCTGCCATTCCCATAGTTTTGGGTTGGGTGGAGGGAGAGGGGATGAGGTAAAAAGATAACTCATTGGGGGAGCTGTTGGAGTGAGCTGGGACAGAGGTTAAGAGCCTATTGCTGGGGAGGGACATTGGAATTGGAGTGAAACAGTTATTAGGGTCCGAGGTGTGGAAGATTCTAGGCTTGGTGGAAGAGAGGTCAGAGATCTCGTGGGGATTTGGAGCCATGTGGGTGGTGGCTTGGATCAGAGACTTTATGGGAAAGGTTGGGAGGGGTTCCCTATTGTGTGGGTTCCTTAGGCAGGCAAATAGGAAGGTGTAAAGGCCTCCTGTAGGAGCCATCTAATCTTGAACTGGGTAGAACTGCTGGGTTCTCCATGGCTTAGGAAAGCTAACCAACCAGTGAAAATTTAAAAACTGAAAAGTAATTAAGTTCTCATCCTCATTAAAATTGAAGTACCAACACAGCTTCTCGGAGCAGGCTGGCTCCACAACCATGTTCAAAGCCAAAAGGTGGGTTAACAGCTAGGTTTGGTCAGAATCTGATCTTTAACACTTGACCCAAATCCATTCAGCCGCTTTAGGTTAAAATTCTTTAGCCTTTAGGAAGTATAAAGCAGAATTATAAATTAGATTTAAATTGTATAGAAATCAGAATAAACAAAGAGAAAGGGTGGGAATAAAAGAGAAAGCTAGAAGAAAGAAAGATAGAACAGACAGAAACAGCAAAAATAGTAATATCATTTAGTTTTAAAATCTCCAATGCTTCTGTAATTCTGAAGGATTGAGATGTCACCTGCAAAATAAATGTTCATTTAACTTCTCATTTAACTTCTCGTTTGGCAATAATTAACTATTAATACAAAAGCAAGATAATACAGGTGCTGGGAGTCTGAACTAAGAGCAAAAACAGCATCTGTAAAAAGAAAGAGTTAATTTGTCAAAGTGATGATTTTACATCAGAACTGAAGAGAAATAGAAGAGTATTTAGGCCAATTCAAACAGCCCAAAAAGAACCAAGGAGGAGATTGGTGATAGGGTGGAGAGAGACATTAAACATTTATTACCATATTATTAAATATTCAGATACTTTTGAATGCACCAGGCTTAACCTTTAGTCTTTAGTGCACAATTAACTTGGGTTCAAGCCATTGCAGGCCTTTCACTGCCAAGTCTATTGCAGAGGACAGCTACAGTACACCCTGTGAATAGCAAGACACACTGACAGCAACTCTGGACTTCTACATTTAAATATGCTGTGTAGACGCCAGAAGTTCATGTTGCTCCATAATAATGGTATGCATTAACAACCTCATTAATGCAAAATCTAGGTCACTGTGTGTGTGCCAGCTTTGTTTCAGCAATCCATAACAAATTTCACAGCCCTGCCCTCTCCCCATGGCATTGCAGACTTCTCCATTTCAAATATTTACTTGATTTTCCTTAAAAAGGCATAACCATCTCTATTCATTCACTCTAAATTCATTCCATCCCAAAAATAATCATCTATATAAAGTAATTAATCATAATCTCTCTTTGTTCTCAGTAATAGTTCTCTAGGAATTTCAATCGAACAGAAGATCAGTGAGTATAACAAACAGCCACCTATTCTGAACGATTACTAAAAATAACTCTAGGCATGGTGTATTAATTACTGCCTCAATTCACCTTCCCTTATTTGAAATATGCGGAGCTATTGTAAAATTACAATCATGTTCTGAGGGTTGGTGCCCAAAGTCCACAGCTATTCCCGCTATAATAATGGCTCATGAGAAAATGCATACGACAGGGATGAGGGAATTAATTAATTATGTAATCATCCATTACAAAGGTTCCATTGTGCCTCCTTTAAGACAGTTGTTTCATAAAATATTGTGGAAATTGGTGGCAGTGGCTGGCTTTAAGTGTACAGCACAAAATAAAGCTTTGACCTTTCAAAAAATATATTTCTTCATAATACAACAAAGAAAAGTGTTGAGCGGCTATGAAAGAAAGAAGAGTCCAAGTCTCGCTGAGTGGGTATAACAGTGATCCTCCATACCTCTGCATCGATCATTCAGGAATGGATCCTCCAGCTCGAGTAATGGTTTTCTGAGTTGGGAACTACCTGTCAAAGAAAGAAATGGGCAGTGTTCATGAAAATGCACTACACACATCAAAGAAACTTGGATCGTAAACTGATTTCAGTTGACTTGTCATTTTACCTTGGAATTTTCACTTGCAAACTTGGTATATTGAGAAATTATAAGTCAAAACACTTAACAGCAGTAAGATTAGATTAGTTACAATGTGGAAACAGGCCCTTCAGCCCAACAAGTCCACACCGACCCTCTGAAGAGCAACCCACCCAGACCCATTCCCCTATGCCTAACACTACGGGCAATTTAGCATGGCCAATTCACCTAACCTGCACATCTGTGGGAGGAAACCCATACAGACACGGGGAGAATGTGCAAATTCCACACAGACAGTCCCCTGAGGTGGGAATTGAACCCAGGTCTCTGGTGTTGTGAAGCAGCAGTGCTAACCAGTGTGCCACCATAAGTTGGATGAAAAATGTATGATTGTGAATTTCATTGGATGACTTCGCTAAGTATCCTGTTATAATCAAAAAAATACATGAACAAGATTTTTCTAAAAAATATAAGCAGAATAACAATCTGAAACTGAAAGAAATGAACACTTGACCCCAGATTGTGAAATAATTCATTGAAATTATACAAGAAAGGATTCCAGAAGGGATTTATTTCAGTTACTGAATGTCAGCATATGTTCCCATCAGTGTGCAGTTTTGTGGTTTGCAAGACCATGTCAGAGGGCAGCTAAAAATCAACCAATTATTGTGGGTTGAGACTCACACTAAGGCTATACTAAGCAAGGACAGCAGATTCTCTTCCCAAAACGACAGTAGTTAGACAGGTTTTTACCACAACCTTTTGTGTCGTGATCATCATTATTGAAATTATATTTTCTTGAAATTTCTAATTTGTTTAATTATTCTCGATTTTTTAATTAATGGAAATAAATTCTTCAGCTGCTACAGTGAGATTTAAACTCTCGGATATACATAAACGTTGTAGCACTCCAGACGGGGTGTTCTGTATTGGATCATGTGGAAATGCCAAGACATCTTGTTCAGACAGAATTACCCAGGAAAATGAAAATTCCAAAAATTGCTCTATATCTGGAACCCTCTGAAAGTGTCCCTATTAGTCAGAGAAGTTGGAGGATTCCTACTCACTTCAGCTTAATAGTTATCCAGGAAAAGTTAGAGGCTTAGAAACTGAACCTACTTCCTGAGTACTGTTAAACCAAACCCTAATTCATCATTGACCACACCTCTTCCCAACCACAACCACAACACCCAGCCCCCAGCCTGCGATGCTGCCAAACCCAACAATCACACTCTCCAAACTAATCCAATGTCACTGGACCCAGCACACTCCTCCTGATCCAACCTCACCCACTGGATCCAGCAAATCCCTATCAACCCAATCCCATTAGATCTAGCACCGACCCATGAAGTGATCTGACCCTACTGCACCCGGCACTTGCCCCTCCTTAACATAATCCCCATGTACCAGGTGACCACCATCCTGAACCAATCCTAATAAACCAGGCAACTCCCCACTGTCCCAAACTCAATGATTCAGCTGACACCTCCCTGACCGAGTCCAAGTAAACCATGTAACCCCCCCAATCCAGCCCATTAAATCAGATGACACCCACTGACTCAATCCCAATGGATCATGCAACTGACCCCCAATTCCAATGTACCAGGCAATGCCTCAAGACCCAAACCCATCCCAATGGACAAGCCAGCTCCCACTCACCCAACCCCAATGGACAAGGCAACCCTACCCACTGACCAACCCCAATGGACAAGGCAGGCAACCCCCCCCACCAACCTAACCCCAATGGACAAGGCAATCTCACTTCCCACTAACTCAACCCCAATGGACAAGGCTAGCTCGATCTTCTCACTGACCATAAATGGAAATACACACCATTGCTGGGATATACTGGCATCCCTGGCAATGGTGCAATTTTTAAAAGGTCATTGTGCCTTTTAATTGATTGCCAGTCAAGTGCTAGCAATCCTGAGCTACCCTGCTTAGTTGCACACAAATTGCCCCAGGCATCACAGACAGCAAGAAACTGGCATCCTACTTTGAAGACAGGACTTGAATGTCCTTGTGGACAGAGAATGCAGATGGGGGCTGTCCTCTTCTCACATGACCAGCAGAAGAGGCCACAATGCCATACCAGTCTGGTTCAATTTTGCTACCTCGGTCAGTCAGGTGTCCTCAGTATCAAGCAAGGAGGAAAGAAAGTCAATGACCTTATGCACTCCACCAGGGTAAATGTCATTATCTTCTCTCTGCTACTGTACCCACTTCCCACAAAGCTCTAGCATAACATCTTCCTTAACTTGCTCTCCCCCACTCCAATCCCCAGCACTACTACTGTCACACAGCCTTTGAGTTGCCTACATCACTCAATCAAGCATTTGTGTTGTGGTAAACCCATAGTGCTATCAAATAGGGCTCCAGGATTTGATCCATATTACAGCAAGTCTATTCTCAAAAGCTCACAAAACGTTTTTCTCAGCATCTTTCGCATTGTTAATAGTAATTGCATCCCTAACCAATGGCCATTTGGATACAGAACTGGCTCAAAGGTAGAAGACAGACGGTGGTGCTGAAGAGTTGTTTTTCAGACTGGGGGCCTGTGGCTAGGTGCCACAAGGATCGGTGCTGGGTGCACTATTTTTCATCATTTATATAAATTATTTGGATGTGAACAGAGGAGGTATAGTTAGTAAGCTTGTAGATGACACCAAAATTGGAGGTGTAGTGGACAGTGAAGAAGGTTACCTCATAGTACAATGGGATCTTGATCAGATGGGCCAAAGGGTTGAGAAGTGGTAGATGGAGTTTAATTTAGATAAATGTAAGGTACTGCATTTTGGAAAGGGAAATCAGAGCAGGACTTGTGCACTTAATGGTAAAGTCCTGGGGAGTGTTGCTGAACAAAGAGACCTTGGAGTGCAGGTTCATAGTTCTTTGAAAGTAGAGTCACAGGTACATAGGATAGTCAAGAAGGCATTTAGTATGCTTTCCTTTATTGGTCAAAGCACTGAGTGTAGGAGTCAGGGGGTCATGTTACGGCTGTACAGGACATTGGTAAGACCACTTTGGGATTTTGCATGCAGTTTTGGTCTCCTTCCTATCGAAAGAATGTTTTGAAACTTGAAAGGGTTCAGAAAAGATTTACAAGGATGTTGCCAGGGTTGGAATTGAGTTATAGGGAGAGGCTAAATAGGCTGGGGTTTTCCCTGGAGCATCGGAAGCTGAGTTTATAAAGTCATGAGGGGCATAGATAGGATAAATATACGAGGTCTTTTCTTTGGGATGGGGGAATCCAGAACTAGAGGGTATAGGTTTAAGATGAGAGATAAAAGATATAAAAGGGACAACGTTTTCACGCAGAGGGTGGTGCATGTATTGAATGAGCTGCCAGAGGAAGTAGTGGAGGCTGGTACAATTACAGCATTTAAAATGCATCTGAGTGGGTATATGAATAGGAAGGGTTTAGAGGGATATGGGCCAAATGCTGGCAGGTGGGACGAGATTGGGTTGGGATATCTGGTTGGCATGGATGAGTTGGATCGAAGGGTCTGTTCCCATGCTGGACATCTCTATGATTCTATGACTGTAAAATCCAGGACAATCGAAATAGATTGCACTTAAAGATAGCAAAAGGCTTTTTTAGTGACTTCTGATATTTTTGCCACTGGCTGTACGTTTGACAGATCATTTCAATCTATTTATCCAACCCATAAAAATATACTTCCAAGGATTCTGTCACATATTATACATCAGACTTCTCCGTGTCAAAAGAAAAGCCTACTGGCAAAAAGTATATTACTTTAATACGCAGGTTTTTTTAGTAATCATTACTCAAAGAGAAAGTACAGACAGCAAGACTCCTTCTTCAAGAGAAACCTTGTCTGGGAATTTCAGTTGTGAGGTTGTGAAATTCAGCCCTGGGCCATTCTCACATATTTGCTGCTACCAGTTAGAAGGGATGGAGTAAATGATCTAACTGAGAGAAATGGAAAGAGCAAATTGGAAAGAGGAAGATTTATCCTGACCAAAAGATAAATGCATTTTTGTTTTGGTTCTGGCATCATAGAAACAGACTGTGAGAGAGATTATTTCATGGCAGTAATTTGAAGGTGCACAACCTGTGCCAGAGATTGTAACTTTTATTAATACAAAGTCATTTCACAATGGAGCCTAAAATTAACATTTCATTGTGCATCACTTGTGATCATTTGAGAATTTGAAAACTCACATACTATTTCGATGGAAGTTTCTTTTGTTAAGAAGGCATTAAGAAAAGATGTTTCATAAACATTTTATATGGGTAAAGAACTGTTACTGCTTTATATTATTACCTCATCTGTTCATAATTTTAACACCATAATGCAGTGAAGCAGCAATTTAATTCATGTAATTGAAATGTCTCTTGGAGGATGGTTAAAATGTTCTTCAGCAATAATTGTTATTGTGTGGGAAAATGCTGGAGTAAATATGTACAAACATGTACAAAAAGTATGGGTGGCACAGTGATTCAGTGGTTAGCACTGCTACCTCACAGCGTCAGGGTCCTGGATTTGAATCCAGCCTTCAGTGACTGCCTGTGTGAAGGTTGGAGTTTGCACATTCTCCCTGTGTCTATGTGGGTTTCCTCCCACAGTCCAAAGACGTGCAGGTTAGGTGGATTGGCCATGCTAAATTGTGCTTGTTGTGTCCGGGGATGTGTAGACTAATGGAAATACAAAGTTACAGGGATGGGGCCGAAGGGATCTGCGGAGGGGAATCAGAGTCTGGGTGTGATGTCTTTTGAGGGTCAGTGTGGAATTGATGGGCTGAATGGCTGTTTCTATGAAAAAAAAATAGGATGAATGAAATTAGCTTTGATTGGCAGAATTTGAAGGAAATCTTTGGTTTAGGTTGGATATCAGTACTCTCAACATACTTCAAGTGGTATGCTGGGGTTATTTGCATTCCTCTAAACAACAGAGATACAAAGGCAGATTAGATCTTTCTCTAATGCCTGATTGCACTTTTTACAATCCTGTACTTTCTCAGTATCACACAAATGTGCAGCCTCAATTATACACTATTTTCTGAGATCTGAGTTCAAATCCATAATCTTCTAACTTGAAAAATTCTAACTTGTTGAACTCAGATGAGATGCTGCCACTGTAAAGTCAAAACCAAGGCTCAATTGTGCACTGAGTCTGAAGGTCTCCACACCCTAGCCAGATGGGCAGTGGAGTCCAATTCCAGATGATCCCTGCTGAACCTGATGCTGGGCTGGGGACAAACAAACATGCATGGGAGGTATTTCAGACTTCCATAGTTCACAAAGGTAGTAGCACATATAACATCATGGTGTCTTTGAGTCAGTAACAATTTTTTTCTGTCACCCAGGTTTCTGAAAAATGACTTAGGACCTGAAGCGTAATTGAGAAAAAGGTCTAAATCGACTGCTGTTTTTTGGAGATGTCAGGCATCTTTATGGAGAAATCAGGTACCTCTTTGGAAGAGATCACTTACTCTGGAGAGGTGAAGTACCCCTTTGGGAAAAGATAAATATCCGTTGGGAAAGGTCAGGTGCCTTTTAGCAGTTGTTAACGTCCATTAATGTCCATTAGATGGATAAGCTTTGTGGAACTGTCAAGCTATTGAGCCAATAAAATCTCCAACTCTTTAACTATTTTTAAAAAAACACACAAAATGGTGACTCTCAGTTGCAATTTTCATTGATGTTTTTGACAAAGGAATGAAGATTATCTTAAAGGATTATTGCTTTCACAATCTACCATCATCACTGTTAGGGCTGTATAAGTTCCTAGTTTGATTGACATCTCCATGTGGTTACCAAGAAATTACCCATCCTTGATGTGGGGCTAATAGCAGAAATGTTTCCGAATATAATGGGTTAAGTACTGGAGAGATTTCAATATATTGAATAGGCTTTAATAAGACTGATTTCTTTTAAATGTAATAACAGCCATAAGAAATACTTAAAACTTTTTATTTCATTTGGCTCCTTAGATCTGCCCATGGTGGATAATTAATGAGTTGAATGAATGATATGAGGGAAAACGGTGGTGGAAACAATAGCATGAGTTAACATGACTAGCCATTAATTTAGGACAAGAATTTAGATAAATGTGAGGTATTGCATTTTGTCAATAGAAACAAGGACAGGACATATAAAGTATTGGTAGGGCCCTGGATAGCATTGTAGAACAGAGAGACCTAGAGGTTCAGGTGATTAATTCTTTGAAATTTGCATCAGAGGTAGATAGGGTGGTTGAAAAGGCATTTAGCACACTTGTCTTTATTGCTCAGACCTTTGAGTATAGGATTTGGGACATCACATTAAAGTTGTACAGGACATTGATAGGGTATCTTCGACAGTACTGTGGTTGCCCTGTTATGGGAAGGATATGATTAAACTGGAGAGGGTTCAGAAAATATTTACCACGATGTTGCCAGGAATGGAGGATTTGTGATATGAAAATAGACTGGAGCAAACAAAGTTGAGGGGTGACCTTATTGAGGTTTATAGAATCATGAAGGGCATAGATAAGGTGAATGACTAGAGTCTATTTCCTAGAGTGTGGGAATTCAATACTAGGGAGCATATTTTTAAGATGAGAGGAGAAAGATTTAAAAAGGATATGAGGGGCAATTTTATTTTACACAGAGAGTGGTTTGTGTATGGAATGAACTGCCAGCGAAAGTGGTGGATGCAGGTCCAGTTGTAATAGTTAAAAGACGTCTGGCTAGGTTCATGAATAGGAAAGATTTGGAGGAATATGGGCCAAGAGCAGGCAGGTGGGACTAATTTTGTTTGGGAACATGATTGGCATGGACTGGTTCCATGCTGTATGACTTTGTGACTCTATAACTATAATGGGCTATGATGGTAATCGATGGGGAGTCATGAATTGATGCAAGTTGACATAAAATTTTACACGGAGGGGCCAAGGGCTTAATTAGAAGTATTTAGATTGGTCTTGAGGTAGCGATATATGTAAACTCTGCCTCAAGACCCTTGAGAAGTACCATTGAGAAATACTGTTTGAGATGGATTCTCCAAATCACCTGAAAGGACAAGCATACTAACATCAGAATCCTTGAAGTAGCCAATAGCACTGGCATTGAAGCCATAATACTTCCAAAACCAACTCCACTGGGCCAGCCACTTGCTAAGAATGGCTGACTTCTGACTGCCAAAGCAAATCATCTTCATTCAGTTCAAGAAAGGGACTTGAACAAGAGGAGGACAAAGGAAGTGTTTCAAAGATATCCTGAAGGTTTCCCTTAAGAAATGCAACATAAATGTCATCACCTGGAATACCCTCATTCAGAAGAAACCAATTTGCAAGAAGTTTTAGTATCAAGGGACACAATTCCATGGAATGCCCATCAGCAAGAGGAAGTATGGAAAAGGAACCAGGGGAAGGAATGCCAATTCATCTTTTGGAAACACAATCAAAACTTGCTGTCAGAGATGCAGCTCTAGGATTGGGGTCATAGGTCACACAAAGACCCACAGAACCCATGACCACTGACAAGGAGTTTCCTAGATGGATAATCATACTCGCTGATTACTCGCAATAAAGACAAGTGTGCTAAATGCCTTTTCAACCACCCTATCTACCTCTGATGCAAATTTCAAAGAATTAATCACCTGAACCTCTAGGTCTCTCTGTTCTACAATGCTATCCAGGGCCCTACCAAGTGATTGTCAAAGAAGGTGATAGATTGACATGCAAGGTATGCAAAGCAAACACCATTGGGGCTGTATTGAGCAGTAAGAGTTAGTATGGAGCTTAGGAAGAGCCATGGGGTGAGGGTGTGTGGAACAGATAGGGTATGCAAAGTGAGTGATGCATTAGTGGGTGTACAGGGTAAGGGACATTTTTTTTGTTTTATTCAGCAAGTCTCAAAGCACTGAAGTGGGCCTTTTGAACAGATTGCCTTGGCACATGGCACCTCCTGTCACTGCTTCTGCACTTACTTCCACAAACAAATTCCAACCGTTCAGGCCAGTTTCACTCGTTTTGGCTTGTGAAGTCGGAAAATTTTCTGACTATGCATACGTGATTGGGGAAAGTGAAAATTGAATAGTCATCCTTCACTTTTATTATCATAGCATTCGTCTTGAAATGTTAATATTTTTCTACTTAGAATGTAAGCTACCTCACATTCAGTTCTATGCTTTTTTACTTGCTGTTTCCAAAATAATGGTCATTATTTTTTCTTTCAATTTTACCTGTGCTCTGATTGTGCATAGCTGTTGTAGAAAGTCCTTCTATGTTATTTCCTGCATCTGGAAGACTGACGTCTTCTTGATCTCCTACACAGCATGCCCTGTAGACCTGTCCACACTGGTATCCTAATGCTGGATTTGCTTCACAATTGAGTCCATTGGCTTTAGCTCCTTTACCAAGAAGGCAGCACTGACAGCATTTCTGTAAAATAAAGGGAAATAGGGTGGGGTGAGAAATACAAAAATAAAGCATGATTTCTCCTTAACAAATTAATTAGTTTAGAAATGGAGAGCAGGTGACAATTATGACTAAATAATGAAACTGAACAAATAATTTGGAAATGGTTCACTTAAAGGAAGAGGATCAGGGTGGAGATTAGACAGCTGTAAATTCTCTTGGCTGGCCATTTATTCAGTCCTGTGCCCGAAACGTCGAATCTCCTGTTCCCTGGATGCTGCCTGACCTGCTGTGCTGTTCCAGCAATAAAGTTTCAACACTGGCCATTTATTCAGCAACACTGCCTAACTGTGACTATCAACTCATGCCTTTTGGTAAACTTAACCAATGTCCCTAACAATTCTGAGGCCTCACATTTTTGTGCTTCATTACATTGTGCCAGCTTCCATCTTGTTGTACGACATAATTGCAGATGACATAAGACTTAAAGGTACTGTATTGTGTTGGACTTTGGCTCAATCTACCAGTTTACTTTCCTCTATGTGTGAGCCGAGTCCTGCGTATTCTATAAATGAAGCAATAGGAGAAGATATTCGGTCTCAAACTCTTTGTATATTTTATCCACTTACTGCTAAAATAAACTGAGTTCTGGGTCTAGGACTTCCCGTCCCTGACAAACTGCAAAGTGTGTCAGTTCACGAAGTCCAACGTATTCCTGTCCCTGACCCAGTCTTTTATACAGTACAGAACGTCATGCAATCACTGAGGTGGGATTGTCTTCTGATTGGCTGTTGATCTGACTCCATTCTCCGCCTTTTCGCATTCCTGGATGTTTGACCCCATGTGACCTCCTTCTGCCCGCGAAACAGAGCACCACGTGACCTCCTCTTGTGCGTGAAACAGTCTCCACGTGACCTCCTCTTGCAACCACAGAGCACCACACATCCCGTATCTGTACGCACAGGGCGGTAACCCCCTTGCTGTTTATCTCGTTCCCCTGACCACAACTGTGGCCGCTCTCATTAAGCCGTTAGTACATGAGGTTCTTTTCCCAGATATGGGAATCAGTCTAGCACATTCTGATCTGCGTTAACGGTTTTTTTCTATCGTGTGGTCATATCAGCACATCTTTACAAGTCAGATGTACTCAGTACTTTTCCACTGTTTGTTCATACATACAAGGGTTACACTACACACTGTGCTAGTTAATAGTTAAGTATAGCATTGTATTATAAGTAACTGAAACAAATATATCATTTAAGGCTTCTAAATGCCTCGAACTAAGCCATATATTTACAATTGTGAATTGTGAGGGTAATAACAATGAGTTGCAAGGTCACGGACAGAGTGATGAAATGGGCACTTAGATAGAAGCTGGATGAAGTTTGATGCCGAGAAATTTGTATTGATACATTTAGGTAGGAAGAACAAAGAAAAGCAATATTAAAAAAATTCTGAAGATGTTGCAGAACCAGAAGGAGCTGGGGACATGGCCAGTGAGAGACTGCTCCTGTCTCCAGGGTGTCTCCTGTTTCCGTAATGCATACCTTCCTACTCCTAAATCATTCAGATGCCAAGCTTGTGAGCCAAATTTACAGCAGAGCTAAACTATGCCATATAAATTTAGCAAAACACCTTGTCTTTTGCACTTTGTTCTTCTATTTATAAAAGTTCTATTTATAAAGCTTAGGTTTCAGTCCAATACCCTTTATCACCACAGCTTTGCAGAATGCACTCTTGCTGCCAAAACAAACAGTCACTTGGACTTGGGCTCTTGCTCCAGGACAGTAGGTGTGTAAAGGCTGAAATATAATCCCTGATCAGAGCATCCACCACAAGCTTGTTTATGAATGCATTGGTACTTGAAGTGGCACCACTGGAGCCTGGACTCCCTGCCTGGGAGTCTATGTGCACCAGAGTTGAAGGTTAAGAAAAGAGGTTTTTTTTCAATTCTCTACAGTGTGGAAACAGGCCCTTCAGCCCAACGAGTCCACACCAACCCTCCGAAGAGTAACCCACCATCCCTCTGACTAATGCACCTACCACTATGGACAATCTAGCATGGCCAATTCACCTGACCTGCACACCTTTGGAATGTGGGAGGAAACCAGAGTTCCCGGAGGAAACCCACGCAGACAAGGGGAGAATGTGCAAACTCCACACAGTCATCCAAGACTGGAATCGAACCTGGGATCCTGATGCTGTGAGGCAGCAGTGCTATCCACTGAGCCACTGTGCTACCCACATTAACAAGGCATAAAAGATCCTGGGTACATTGTTATTTCGTCATAAAGTAGAGAATCATTTGGGGCCTGAAAGCAAGCTGCTTGAGCCCATAATTCTCTTTTACAAGAACTCTTCATTTACAGGTAGACATTTATTGTATATACATTGCACCTTCACATATATTGTATATATACTGGGCCTTTACATATATTGTATATGCATTGCACTTTCTCATATATTGTATATACATTGGACCTACATATGCTGGACTTTCACTTGTGTGATATGCATTGGACCTTCACATATTTGAACGTACACTGAACCTTCACATGAGGTTAAAGTGTTTCCCCCTTCTAAATCTCTTCAATTTCTAATGTGCAGTGGCATCATTGTTCCATCATCATATATACTTCTGATTTTGACCCCGTTACTCTACATCACTCTCTGAGTCTTCATCTCTCATCATATTGAAAATTGCTACATCTCCTGCTCTAAAGTTTTAGACTTCATCAGGTTAGTCTATGCAGTGTCTTAACTTATATCCTTAATCTGGTCCTGATCTCTTTTTGAGGTCAAGGATATTATGTACTCTCCCATTTGTTGTTTTCTGTGTGCTTCTGTAGAGTAGCTATAGACCATGTTGGAGAGCTTCCCTATTTGAGTAATACATTTATTCTTTTTTTTTTAAGCTTTTTTTTGTCCTTTTGGAGCAGTGGAAAGGATCTTTGTGATCCACAGTTTCCCAGATTAGTATTGGAAACTGAACCACGATTGGTGAATGGGGAAGTGCACTTTGAAGGCAGGCATCAAGAAGGTGACAGTTCTTCACTCCATTCTCAGTGAAACAGTGAGGCAGAAAAAGTGATTGAGGAATCACTGATACATTAAAATCCAAACTAGGAATTAGTTGTACTCAGTTACAGAGCAATACTATCGAATAGTGGGTACTCACCAAGTGAACTGTTAATGGGAAAGAGGTTAAAAATGCATAGACAAAGATTAGAACATAATCTTAGCCAAATATAACTTCTCGAGACAACAAGAAGATAAAACAACTGGAGAAAAGAAACACTATATAAAGTAACAGAGGTGATACAATCTAGAGACAGAGTAAAAATTCTGTCAGCCTCGAAGTTTAATAAAGGGACAGGGATATCTGGTCGGCATGGACAGGTTGGACCAAAGTGTCTGTATCCATGCTGTACATCTCTATGACTCTATAAGTTGGAAATCATTGTCATTAGAAAAACAAATTAGTTGAGGTCTTAAATTGTCATAATGCCTCATGGGTCATTCAGGATGAAAGGGTAAACATTGATCTTGCTTAAGTCGAGAAGTGAGATAAAGAATGGTTTCACAGACTATGGGACAACCATTCCTTTCATACATCACATAATGTACAGAGTCATACAACTATTCCAAACACAGTACATCATCATCATTCCAATATTTTACTCAAGAACATCTATTCAGAGTCCCAGGTCATCTTATGTGGGAGTGGAGGTGAAAATAGTGTAGTGAAATTGGTAATAATGATGTTCATAATGACATTAATGTTTATAAAACTATGTGAGTAGGAAGAAGTAAACTACTAGAATAATGTACACCAAGTAGAAAGAAACTTGGAGGGAAATGTGGTACAATGAGAATCATGTAATATAGCTGATGATATTTGTTATGATCCCAGACAAGATCATCAAATTATACTACATTCTGGTTAAGGACTGGTAGCTTTATTTTAACACAGATGAAAGTTGAGTTCCAGCAAACTTTCCAAGAAAATAAAGGCAAAGGTTCCATAGTCCTAAATAAACAACTCTGATCTTTACTTTACAAGTTAAAAATTACAATAAATGCACAATTTATTTTTAACATGCAGAATTAATATCTGATCTATCGATAATAGTCATGACCATGGATCAGAATCCTGGATAAACTATCGGCATATTGAATATTAATTACAAAATGCTTTTTTAAAAAAGAACACCGTGCCAAAGGTAGGTACTGATCGTGAATTCAGTAGATGCCTGGAGAGAGTGAGAGTGAAAGATGCTGGAGTGTCAACCAACAGAGAATGTGAGGACTGCAGATGCTGGAGATTCAGAGTCGAAAAGTGTGGCACTGGAAAAGCACAGCAGGTCAGGCAGCATCCGAGTAGCAGGAGAGTCAACATTTTGGGCAAAAGCCCTTCATCAGGAATGTCAACCAGCCAAAGTATCAAAGAAGTTTCAAAGAGGGTAAATGCACTACAAATTGAACTTGCAATCTTCTGGGAGTATCTCAGACTGTAAACCTGATGGTAAAAAATGATAACAGTCACTTGCATTTTCTCCCATTCAAGAGTACACGGCAACAGATCACTAGTCTGTATATTAGTTGTCGGATGTCCTAGTGTGTGGCCTATTGTGACAAGGATCACATCTCAGAGAACATCCACCTTAAACATCCCGTAACACATGTAAAAGAAGGGAAAAGACTCTTTCCCACCCTGAGTGCTGCCAGTCAGCCACTGCCAAAAGAAATCAGAACTAAATAGTTTCAATTATCATACAAAGCCAAGAATATTGAAATCTACTGTTCATCTAGCAACATAACATCCATTGCAGCATCCATAACATTCAATGATCTGCACCTTGTGAACAATTCAGAGACTGACTTGATTTTTTTTTAAATGTTTACTGTTTTGGGCTCACCTCTTACATCTAAAGTGTGTGTATGTGTGTTTGTTACTATTTCTTCACACATTTAGCAATTAATAAAGTCACTCTGATTGTATCAAATGGTACAGCAGAATTACCTACTCCTGCTCCTAGTTCTTATGTTCACTCAAGAAAGCTTTGAAAATACAGGTTCATTTGAATCTGGAAGAAAGGTGTTGGCAAGGGAAGGAATCCTCTTAAAACTAACTCATTTGCGATCAGCTGAGGGACAGGTGGATAAAGAAAGGGACCTAGTTCACCCCTATTCACCCATGAGTTTAAATGTTTGAGTCTGGATATGTAACAAATTTGTGAACCCCACCTGAGCACTGTTTGGAACAGTAATTGTGTATGTGAGTGAGGCATGCCCTACTGGGACTATGTGATGCGGAATATGATACACCAAAATGATCGTCATGGCCCCTGGTTTAATTAGGTTAATTAAAATTCAGTTACCGCAAACCTCCAAATAAAGGGACAGCAAAAGCCATTTTTGTTCAAGTTTACAGGGCTTTACTGGGGCTTTTCAAAAGGAGTGTGAGGCGCCAAACTGATTACAATGAGTTCTTACGTTGATTAGATCAATGAAAGTTTAGCTACCATAATCTCCCACTGTGTCAATTGCTTAGCACAGCATTAGCAATTACTGCACTGAAGTTAGAACAGTACCAAGTTCAGGAATGCTTTAGGAAGCAAAAATTTATAAATTTCAAAGTTTTAGAAGTCCGGCACCTGGCAAAGTGCATCATTTGCTCCCGCCCCACCCCCACCCTAAATCGAGGGCTCTTTTCAATCAATATTTGAAGAAAGTGGAGCATGCATTTAAGTCTTCTTCCAGATGGCCATGGAGAAAGATTAAGAAGGTGAAGGACTATCTGTAACAACAACCTGTGACTACAGTATAGCATAGCTACTGCTGCGTTTTCTGCTACAACAACCTGATCTTCCTGTTAAATGTGTGGATACTTCTGCATGTTTTAACTGGCCTGAGCTTCACTGTGGTTTAGCCAAATGAGTAATTTTTGGCAGCTGATTTAGAAACAGCTTATGGAAAGTTACAATTTGGCCAAAAAATCACAACAATTGTAGTCTTAACTTATTTTGCATTGTTTTTGTGCAATGTAAAAATCAACATCAATGGTCCAATGGACTAACGAGCCAATTAGTAGCTAAAAAAAAGCATTTCAAACATGAAGGATACATCTCTTTGTCTCACAACTCATTGTCTTTCAGTCTCTGCAAACTTTGAACTGCTCTTCAGAGACCCCCATACAGTCATGTAATTAGTCCCACCCTGATCTCATGACAAAATTGTTGTCATTCATTTTGGAACAGTCAAATGTAGCAAGCACTTTAGAACTCCACAGTCATGAACGTTAAAATGTTGCCATTTTCAGAATGCTGGCTTTCAGCATAAATTACATACAATAAAAAAAACCACAGGAATTCAATACACAACTCTTAGCAAGAGTAAAGACACTCTTGGAAAGAACATATAAAGAAAAAGGTCTAAAAATACTACATGAAAGAATTGTAAATGATAATTTACTCGGTGCAGATATAAATAAAGGAAAGTTATAGTTTGGAGAATTGAAGAGCCTTACTTAAATGATAAGGAGCAGGCAGCCTCAGGAACGGTGTGTGTGCAGACACCCACAGCCTGAGATATGCCAGATTGGTATCTCAGTCTGCAAGTAGCAATATTGGCTTTAAAGCACAAGATAAAATACAGATCAATCTCAGTTTTAGACATGCCTTTCTACTTAGTAGTGAACATTCCTGATTTTTAGCGATATAGAGAGCTTTAAGATTTCTTGCTCTTTATATTTCAGCTTTGCTAATAGTCTTTTACTTGTACTGAAATTCCTTCAGAACTTTGGAATTTAATGGATGAAATTTGCGATGTAATTTGTTTGAACTATTTCACTTGGTCTGATAGTACAGTAACCTTTGACGCCCATATGTAATTTAAATGCTGCAGGTTGTTCGTCCACTTCTTGTTTAACGTTCCAAACTTCTTTTCAATGGCATTTGTCTTCCCTAGAAAGATTACTGTCTGTTCTTCAAATTTGTTGTTATATCCTCCATAATCTGAAGCACTGAAACAAGCTGGAGACATAAAAAAAACCTGCTGTGGTCTTTCTGTTTTCTGGAATGTTTCCAGGAGTGGCATAATTTCTTCTTTTACATCTTTCCTGCTGCTTTGTGTTCAGGGTATAAAGGGTTATTGGGGGTGTCTTGTCTCTCAAAAACAAGCTGCTTGAGTCCATGCTCTCTTTGCTAGAAATTTTTATTACAGCTACTTCTATACACATTAGACCTACATCAAAGACATTTCAGAAATGACTGCCAGACTACTCAGACCCCTTGGCATCGTGGTAACCCACAAACCCACCAACACACTAAAACAGCAGCTAATGAACTTGAGAGACCAACAAGCAACAAGCAAAACTAATGTCATTTACAAAATACCATGCAAGGACTGTAACAAACACTACATTTGACAAACAGGTATGAAAACTAGCCACCAGGATACATGAACACCAACTAGCCACAAAACGACATGACCCTCTCTCATTAGTATCCTTACATACAGATGAGGAAGGACACCACTTCGACTGGGGCAACACATCCATCCTAGGCCAAGCCTAACAAAGACACGCACGAGAATTTCTAGAAGCATGGCATTCCAACCGGAACTCTTATCAACAAACACATCGAGTTAGACCCCATCTACCACCACCTGAGAAAAAGAACAGGAAGTGACATCACCATAGGAAATGACACCGCCAACCCAAAGAAACCCAAACATATAAATAGAAAGCATGAATTATCAGCAGTGCTTCGCCTGAGGCCCACTGAAGATGTTATCTAGTAGGGTGACAAAATGCCTGGAAATGAGCGAGCAAACATACATCCAGAACCTCAACCTGAGCTACAAATCTTCTCAAAACTCGCTAAAACCTTCACAAGATGGTAGAGCTTCCAACCCTTCCAGATTTCACCACAAAATCACATGCTCATTGTTATATCATCATCACATATGGTAACTGATTACTCGATGCTGGTATTATAAATTGAAGCATAAAGTACTAAAATAAGGAAGTTATGCTATATCTGTTTCAGCATCCGTAGGAGTATTGTATATAATTCTGGGCACCACACTTCAGAAAGAACTTGAAGGCATTGGAGAGAAAATAGTTTTGCAAGAGTGTTTCTATGGGATAATAGCTACGTGGATGATTTGGTGAAGCTGGGATCTGTCCTTCTTAGAACAGAAACACTTGTGAAGAAAATTGATAAAACTGTTCAAACTCACGAGGAACCAGGAGAAAGTTGACAAAGTGGAGGTGGGGGAAGCATGCACGTTAGCAACGTTTAAGGCCTATCTTGACAGACACATGAACGTGAGGTAAACAGAGGGATCAAAACCACGCAAGGGCAATACGTTGTGGGTCCAAATAGGGAATAGGAATCAGCATAGGGCTGGTGGGGCAAAGGGTGTGTTCCTGCACTGTACTGTATTGGGAGCAACTTTCCCAATTAGCTGAAGAGTTGAGAATCAAAAGGTACTGATTTCAGGTGACTGATAAAAGAATAATAGAACACTCAAAAATCCTTTCCTTAGTTGGTGGTTTCTACACTAATCTATTTTATTGAGCACCTTAGAGGAGTCATTAAAAGGGGGATTCGATGATGGGCATATTGGTAGAGGGCTCCTCTTAGTCTGTATGAAGAATGCAAGGATGACAAGGTCTGCAAAAACAATTGCTGCAGGTGAGGAACAGCAGGATGAGGAAGGAAAGATAGACTCCTTTCCTTTTGTAAATACAAGATATTTCCCTTCCCTCCTGTTCTAGACCTCCTTCTCCAATGCCACTTCCAAAAACTTGTGCACCATTTATTTCAGCTCCTGAGCTGTTGTGAAATATGCTGCTGTATGCCAGCCACCCTTTCTGTTAGTTTCTGCATTATTCAGCATTATGCTGCTATGTGTCAATACATCTTCAGTGAAAGTGCTTGTGAGGAGTCCATATGTACTGTTCTGCTTGAGTGCTAAATTGCAAGTTTCTGGTTTAACATATCCAGGCAAATTCAAGTTATGTCAACTAGGAATTAGGAACAAAGTTTTGTGCTAAATCCAGACTTCAAACAAGCCAGTCCAATCTTTGGCCAAAATAATACAATAAAATACAATACAGTGCAGGAACACACCCTTTGGCCCACCAATCCTATGCTGATTCCTATTCTCTATTTGGACTCACAACTTATTGCCCTTGTGTGGTTTTGATTCCTCTGTTTATCTCACGCTCATGTGTCTATCAAGGTCGACCTTAAACATTGCTAACCTGCATGCTTCCACCATCGCCACTGGTACTGCACTTCCTCTGTAAACCTTCCCCCTCTCACCTTGAACCTGTGCCCTCTTGTAGTTGACCTTTCCACCCTGTGAAAAAAGTCTTTGACTATTCACCCTATCTATGCCTGTCATAATTTTGTAGACTTCTATCAGGCTGTCCCTCATTCCTATCCATTACTTTCACAGGAATATGCCTGTCCCACATTCTAATCAACTGTTCTTTAAAAAGAGTCTCACATGTCAGATGTGGATTTATCTTCAAATTCTGCTCTCAATCCACATTCTCCAATTTGTGCCTAATTCAGTTAAAGCTGGCCTTACCCCAATTTAACATCTTCATCCAAGGTCCATTCTTATCCTTATCCATAAGCATCCAAACAACTTACAGAATTATGGTCACTATTCCCAAAATGATCCCCAACTGAAACCTTGATCATTGGGCTGGGTTCATTTCCCAATACCAGATCCAGTATGGCCTCCTCCCTCATTGGACTACCTATATACTGTTTCAAAAAAACTCTCCTTGACTTATCTAACAAATTGCTCCCCATCCAAGCTCCCGGCACTAAGGGAGTCAATATGATGGAAGTTAAAATCACCCACCACAACAACCATGTTACTTACATATCTTTCCAGAATCTGATTACATATCTCTTCCTCTATCTCCCACTGGCAGCTGGGAGGTCTGTAGCACAATCCCAGCATTGTGATTGCACCCTTCCTATTCCTGAGCTCTACCCATAATGCCTCATTGCAAGATACTTTCAGGGTTTCCTCCCTCAATACAGCTGTGAAATGCTTCCTGACTAGTAATGCAACTCCCCCACCTCTTTTGTTTCTTCCTCTGTCTCTTCTAAAATATCAATACCCTCGAGCGTTGAGCTGCCAATCTTGTTCTTTCAACTATGCCTCTGTGATAGCAGCAACATCATAACTGCATGCATTAATTCAGGCTCTAAATTCATCCATGTTACCTGTTATACATCTTGCATTGAAACACAATGAATAATTTTTAACAAATGAACAATTTTTGCTTTAATTATGATGTAATTATTATTAAACAGACCAGATTATGGACCACTTTTAAAAATAGATTTTAATTGATAACTCTATATAAATCAAGGTATAATTGTGCTTTAAGCAGAAATTTGACAGTGCTCCCTCATCTTTTAGGTGCAAAATAGCATGGCAGTACCCAATATGGTGGGCAGAGTAGGCACACTTCCCTTGTGTTATAACCTTTTTGCTCGAAATTCTGTGCCTTATGGTCCTGTTCCACAACCACCTGATGAAGAGGCAGTGCCTGGAAAGCTAGTGCTTCCAAATAAACCTGTTGGACTATAACCTGGTGTTGTGTGATTTTTAAAAAATATATTTTTATTGAAAAAATAGATTTTTTAGTATTACAACAAATACAAAACAATACAATTCAAAACAGTACAAAAAAAACACAAGTTTAAAAAAAACTCACTCTCATGCAAATGTATAAACATATAAACAATACAATTCAAAACAGTACAAAAAAAACACAAGTTTAAAAAAAACTCACTCATGTGCAAATGTATAAACATATATAGAAAAATATAGAATTAAAAAACAAACTAGCTATTTAACTAAATAAATAATAACCAACAACAAACTAATAAATAGTAATAACTCAACTCAGCCAAACAAGACACTCATACATTCACAGTTCCTCCTCCCTGGATATTGGACTCATAAAACACAATCAATATATAAAAGCCCTTGTTAGTGTGGCAGATAAATCTGCGTCCAGGTGTTCCAAAAAGGGCTGCCATGTCTTATACAAAATCTCAGTTTTGTGGTGTACTATGATTTGGAGATGCCGGTTTTGGACTGGGGTATACAAAGTTAAAAATCATACAACACAAGGTTATAGTTGAACAGGTTTAATTGGAAGCACTAGCTTTCAGAGCACCGCTACTTCATCGACCTGATGAAGGAGCGTCACTCTGAAAGCTAGTGCTTCCAATTAAACCTGCTGGACTATAACCTGGTGCTATGTGATTTTTAACTTTGTAGTGTATCATGCTCATGAGAAAATCCAAGGGAATATGCTCCATAACAATCTTCTGCCATCTCAACAGATCCAGCGTGTGGCAGGGTGGATGGGGGAATCCGGATACCCATCCTAGCAAAATATTCTTTCTTGCGCAGAAAGTGAGGATATTGAAAACATTTTTCTTATGCGTGTCTGCAGGAAACACACTGGGCAGGCCCAGAAAAAGAGACAGAGGGCCCTTCTCCATCCTTACACCCAAAATCCTCTCCTTCCACCCGCCACAGCACTCCAATATGTTTGAAGCCTACCACAAGACCAGAGACAATGGATAGGAGTGCCCGTACAGACCTTGCACTTGGGACATGTTGAAGATACTCCTGGTTTAAAGTTCGACAAACGGTCTGGAGCCAACTGGACCCTGTGGAGAATCTTCATCTGTAAAGCATGGCTCCTATTGCAAATTGATATCTTTCTTACATTTTTCCAAATATCTTCCAATGCCTCTGAGGTAACTTCAACACCTAGCTCTCTCTCCCACACCCTCCAGAGTTGATCGAATTCAACTGAAGGGACACCCCCCCAATTGATGATATAAAGTACTGACAGAAAGTGTAGTCTGAGCACTGAGAAACCCCCCCTCTGTAAGTCGAATTTGTAAGGATCGGTTGAAAGTGTAGTCTTTTTTTGAATAAAATCCCTAACTTGAAAAAAGCGAAAGAGGTCCCTATTAGATAACTCGTATTTCCTCACTAACTGATTGAAGGACATCATTACGTCTCCCTCAAATAAATCACCCATGTAAGACACACCCCTAGCTGCCCAATGTATCATCCCCGGTTGAAAACCCAGCATACCTGTGTAAAAGAAGATGTTTTGCTAGTATTGCCTTTCCTCTGCCGAATCGCCCTCTATGCTTTAACAGTATGAATAACTATTGGGTTATGGCAATATTGCCTAACTGTCCTCACTTTGTCCAAAAACAGCAAACTGGTAAGGGGATACCTTGCCTGGGAGGCTACAAAACCTAACCATATTGGAAGAGCATCCCCTCAAGCCCAATCACTCACGTATGATGAAAGCGAGCTCAGTTGGTAATGTTTAATGTCCGGAAGGTCCACTCCCCCAATCTGTGAGGCAATTGCAGTTTAGCTAATTTAATGAGGGGCTGCTTTACGATGTCAAATAAAGGGGCTGAACCAGCCATTCAGTCTCCTGAATATTTGCTTATTGAAAATCAGGGGGAGCATCTGTACAGGTATAGCAAATGGGGGAGAATATTCATCTTAATAAAGAATATCCAACAAAACCACGAGACTGGAAGCGCCTCCCATCTTTGAAGGTCTTGCTTGATTTTGTCAAATAATTAAACAAAGTTGGCTTTGAACGGCTGATCCAGAACTGGAGTAATGAATATGTCCAAATCACAAAGTCCCGCTGTGACCACTTAAATGGGAATCGATATTGGCCACAATACCTAGCTTCTTCGTAAGACCACCCATCAGCATAGCCTCTGATTTTGCAAAATTAATCTAGTACCCCGAAAATGCGCCAAACGCACTGATGCATTGTATCAGACGAGACACTGAAACTGCTGGATTTGACAAAGAAAAGTTAGGACATCGTCCACATAAAACGAAATCTTATGTAATTTTGACCCCACTTCTGGAGCTGATACATTAAGATCCCTACAAATGGCCTCTGCCAATGGTTCAATCACCAATGTAAAAAGCAGTGGTGAAAGGGGACAGCCCTGTCGGCTGCCCTAAAAATGGTAAAATTGCTTGATCGTACCCCAATGGTGATGACCGTTGTGAGAGGGCTACTGTAGAGAGCCTTTACCCATCTTATAAAGACTTCGCCCAAACCAAACCGCTCCAGAGTATAGAAAAGATACAGCCACTCAACTCGGTCAAATGCCTTCTCTGCATCTAGAGAAATCACCAGTCCCTGTATTGACTGCTGTTGGCACGTTGAATTACATTAAGCAGCCTCTTAACATTATTGGAGGATCTGTGGCCCTTTATGAAGCCCGTCTGGTCCTCTTTAACAATAGAAAGTAGTACAGTCTCCAGCCTCAATGCAAGAGTCTTAGAGAGGATTTTAAAGTCCACATTTAAAAGTGAAATGGGCCTGTACAAAGCACAGTGCTCCGGGACCTTCCCTTTTTTAAGAATAAACGAAATATTGGCCTCTCTCAGAGATGGCAGGAGACAATCATGACTGTATGAATCATTAAACATGTTGAACATCAGGCCTAACATTATGTTTATAAATTCCTTATAGAATTCGCTGGGAAGTCCGTCAGGACCAGGCGCCTTTCCACTCTGAAGCTGCGTCACAGTTTCCTGCACTTCTTGCTCTGATAAGGGGGCATTGACAAAGGACTCTTGTTCGGGGGTCACGCCTGAGAGCTTCAGATCCTTAAAAAAAAATCCATTTTGGCTCTCCCCTCCTCACAACCCTCAGATTGGTATAACTTAGAGTAAAATCTCTAAAATGCCACATTAATCTTTTTAGAGTCACATGTCACATTCCCAGACCTTTCCCTGATCGCCGTAATGGCTTGTGGGGCACTCCTTTTCCTAGCAAGATATGCTAAATACTTGCCTGGCCTGTCACCATGCTCATATAACCGTTGCTTTACAAAAGCAAGTTCCTTTGCCCGTCTGCATGAGTATGGAATTCAATATAGACCACAGCACCGTAATCCTCTGTAGCTTGACCAACGAGGAGACGTTGCTGCTCACCCTTCTGCTGCTTCCTACTGGCAGAGTAGGAAATAACTAACCCCTGGCATAGGCTTTGGCAGTTTCCAAAAGGATGGATGGACTACTAACCGAGTCTGAATTATGTCTAGGAACAGCTGAAATTCCCTAGAGAAGTACTCCACAAACTTATTATCCTTGAGGATAAAGGGATCCATTTGCCAGTGCCTTGAACCCATTGTAATGTCCTTAATCTTAACCAACAGGCACACTGGAGCATGATCAGAGATGGTAATATTACCAATCGTACAAGATGCCACCAAGTCCAGGGTTGCCACGTGGGTCAGAAAAAAATCAATTCTGGTGTGACATCTGTGTGGATTGGAGAAAAATGTAAAATCCCTGCCTGTAGGGTGCAGACGCCTCCAGACGTCTACCAACCCTAACTCCACACACAGATCCACTATTTGTTAAGTTTATACAGAGGGTTTCGGGTGATCTTTGGGCAGCCTGCCTACTGTGGGATCCATGAGACAGTTAAAATCTCCCCTATAATGATGTATTGGGACTTAAGACTGCTCAGTTTAGAAAACGCATTTACCAAAAATTTGAGGGGATGGGCCAGAGGGCAATAAACATTTAAAACACCATATTCTTCCCCATTTATCAGGGTTCTGAGAATTACAAACCTCCCGTGTGTGTCTTTAACACACTCCAGTAACTTAAATGGAAGATTCCTCCCAACTAATATAGCCACTCTCTTACTTCTGGTATTAAATGATGAAAAGTAAACCTGATCAAAGCCATTCTGCTGTAATTTCAAATGCTCCCTATCATTCAACTGTATCTCCTGTAACAAAGCAATAGCCATCTTCTCCTTTCTAAGACTCAAACGTACCTTCTTCTTAATTGGTGAGTGACTCCCCTTGATATTCCAGGTACACCATTTAATCAAGTCATTAGCCATAACCTTCTGCAGTAACAATTAAATTCCAGAGAGGAGGAACTCGAATCACAAATCACCGAACCTTAGTGTCACAAGCTACACTGAACATAAAATCTATATAAACTAAAACCACTACATTTAACAAACCTACAAAGCTATCAAAGATTATATACAACAAAACCAAAAAAACAAACTAACATATAAAGCGCCAATGGCACTGAATAGGGGAACTCACCCCCTGCCCGGAGGGGTAACTACCCATCCCAAACTGTCGATAAGTATGCATCTAGCCATCCCAGCCGTCTTCCCTTCTCCTAGCCAGAGCTGCACCGCAAACACAGACAGGAAAGAAAGAAAACATACCATAGAATAGCAAATGAATAAAGAAAACATCTTTAAAGAAAAAAAAAGGGTGAATACCCCATCCATCCTTTGATATACCTTAACTTAGAAATTGAAAATATACATCTCAACTGCCACCAAACATAGGTTAAACCAAAATATTATCAATAGGAAAAAAAGAAAGCTCCAACTGGACTTGCTCCATTTCTTTTACAAAATGACAAAAACATACCCAAACAACACTCCTATTTGTACATACTAAATTGTTCAGATTAGGTTAATTTGTCCACAAAGTCTCTTGCCTTCTCCAACGTGTCAAAGAGATGTACGGATCCACCTAAGGTGAGCCGACGCACCGCCGGATACCTCAGAGAGCACTGAATCCAAAGCTCCCTCAGTCTTCTCTTGACACTGACATAAGATTTTCTTTTCTGGATCAACGCCGCTGAAAAGTCCTGGAAAAACATGATCTTAGAGCCCTTGTAAATTAGGGCCTTCGGATCCTTCCCCTGGATTTTGGAAGCTTCCATGATTCTCTCCTTGTCTCTATAATGATGGAACCACACCAGGAGAGGACGAGGACTTTGACCCAGACCTGATCTCTGCCTAGATTAGAGTGGTGCTGGAAAAGCACAGCAGGTCAGGGAGCATCCGAGGAGCAGGGAAATCGACGTTTCGGGCAAAAGCCATTCATCAGGACTCTTGTGGAGAGTGGAGGAGAACGTCTTCAAGGTAGGCATCCTTGCAAGAGGATTTGCAGTAAGGTTAAAATCAACTAGGCAAAAGTGAGAACTGCAGATGCTGGAAATCAGGGTCTAGATTAGAGTGGTGCTGGAAAAGCACAGCAGGTCAGGCAGCATCCGAGGAGCAGGAAAATTGAAAGCCCTTCATCAGGACTGCACTATGACCTGGTGAGCCCTCTCAATCTTTAAGCCTGTCATTCCAGCCTCCAAGTTAAGGAATTCTGGCAAACAGTCCTCAATAAATTCCGCTGGCCGCTCACTTTCCTTACCCTACAGCAGACCTACGATCTGAATATTTTTTCTCCTACCCCTATTCTCAAGATCATCCACTTGGTCACACAAATTATCGACCTGCATCTCCAGGGCTTGGATCCTATCCTTGGCTGAACTGGCATCAGCTTCCCCACTGTGACCCTGTGCTCAACCTCATCTGTCCTCTTTTCCAGGTCTCCCAGCTGTTGTTCATGCTTCTGCAGCACGATAGAGATCGGGGCCAGCTTCTCCTTTATTTGTTTCCCCAACATCTCACGAGATTTTGCGAGCTCCTTCACCAGGGCCTGGAAAGTAATCAATCCCAAGGATCCTGCAGGTTGGACCATGGGCCTGGTCTCGGACACTCCTCCTTTTTTCGGCATCTCTGGATGGCAGGAAATGCAAGTATGTTAACTTTTCAAAGTTTCTTGGGACACCACGATCTTTCTGGAGTCCCAGGTTGGGCAGATTGAAGGTTCATCCCGCTTGTGCTGCGGTGCAGAGCTCTGCAATGCGATCCTCCTAGATCGCCGCCATCTTGGATCCCTCGTTGTGTGATTTTTAACTCTGTCCACCCCAATCCAACACCGTCACATCCAAATCATGATTTCTCTTGTGTTAAAATTGTTCCACCCACTGTACAAGCAAAGGGAGAAAAGGAGGTTCCCATAACACTCATGTGAAAATACATTAGTGCTCCTGCATACAAATTTGGGCCTCATGTCCATTTGTGCCCAATTTGCAAAACAGGACTGCCCTAAATAGAAGCCTAGGAAAACATAAACAACACTTAAGCTGGGGGTGAGAACTGGCAAGCAACATTTGCTTCACGCAGAAAAAGCAGGTAAAGCCATCATAAACAAAACTATTGACCACTCCTTTACTTTAAATCATTGAATTTTCCACTATCGACATCCCATGGTTCACTATTGACCTGAAACTCAGCCACTTGGATGAGCCACATAAATGTCATGGCTACTAGAAAGAGTAAAAGGTTGGATATAGTGCAGTAAATCATCTTACAGCTCCACCAAATGTCCACAGAATTTGTAAGGCACAAGAGTTTCTTTTTCATTTCCCTGGATGATTGCAGTGCACCAACACTGAAGAATCTATTCAGGACAAGATGAGCTGCTTGGACAATATGCCATCCACCAGGCTAAGTATTCATTTCCATTCCCAATCTCCACCTTCCCTCCTATCAGTATACTATGACTGTGGGCTGTGCTATCTACAACACTGCAGAAACTCTTCCAAGACTTCTGACATTGCATCTCCAAAACCTGCAACCTCTAACATCCAGCCTGTTCAAGGCAACAGCTTCCTGAGAGTATCATCACTTTCATGATCTTGTCTAAGATACATACCATCTTGACCTGGACATACATTTCTATTGAAAATTCTTGGATATTTGACCCAATAGCTATGCGAAGGTACCCTGACCATATGGGTTGCAGAGGTTCAAAATGGACGCCCTTCAGAACCTTCTTAGTGCCAGGCAAGTTGGGCAATGAATAGCATTACAAGTGATGGCTCACAATACAAAAAGAAATGATGCAGCCTAATTAGTGCTCCTTAAGGGACCCATTCTCTATATCAAAAAAGCCAAGTTATTAAAAAAACCCTGACAATGTGATTTCAGGAAGAACTCGTTTTGAAACCACTGCAGAGCTGAAATTTGTTGCTGAACCCTGTTCAGCCTCCTTCCAACTGCTCCCATCATTTTGATAGCTTCCTTACACTCCCATTATTTAGAAGATTAATATCTGTATGTTGAATTAGGCAGTAAGAGGCCTTCATAAAATTACAAACGTTTTATTGTAAATGTGTAGATGAACAGAAACACTGATATCCACTTGTCCCTTTCGGATCCTTTCCCTATCCAAAAGCTAAACATTTGTTATTATACATGTGTAGGGCAAGTGAAACTTGGACCCAAGTCTCCTGGCTCAGAGGTAAGGGAACCATCATTGTGCCAAAAGAATCCTTAGTTATAAGAATTCAGCTCTTTTCTTTTAATATCCAGGAATGCTATTGCACACAACTGAACATTGGTTTCCCCTTCAACAAACCATCAGTGATTCTTTTTTCACCTACTTTCATTAGTAAATCACGCTTGTTTCCAATTTACATGCAAAGTCCATTAAGGGCAATGCAGATCACCAAAGGTGAGGGTCAAGTAGGTAGAGAGGGTGGGGGCAAAATCAAAGTGGATTTGGAAGGGATAAGAACCAAGCTCATATATATAAAGTTGAAAGAACACTATCTGCTTTCAATCAATTCTGGAGATGCTCTGGTTTACCCTTAAAGGGACCTGTATTTCAAATATTAACATCATGGCCTACCTAAAAGCTGTTATTGTTGATATAAAGGTCTGAAGTTAAAGTCCTCCAGGATAGTGACCTGTCCAACAAGCATCAAGAGCTCAATGATGTCATTGATCAGCAAAAACTACTTTCTAGACAGTGGCTTTACTCATCAGTGAATAAAGTTCAGAACATTATGTAAAGCATTGTAAGCAAGAAATTTCATTGCACATCAAGGAACTTGGGGAAAAAAAAATGCATTACCTTTATCATGTTGTAGTTGCCTGAGTTAGTGCTATGTACCTCACATGCGTGGTTTTCCCTGGCCATGTTTATACCATATGCACAATGCATCTCTTCAAGCTTTACCCAACAGCATTCTTCCTGTGCTATTCTGTAATGAGGAATGTGAGAAATTTTAATCTTCTTACAAAACAGGAAACAGAGGTAAAGTCAGCCAAGTCTCGGAAGTATTTTGCAGCTACAATTATATTAATGAGGCATGTTAACAATTGATCAATGCCACATGTTACTCTGCAAAGGATAAAGATTACTAAACTGAAAGAAAGTTTACCCACAGTAGCCCAGTACTGTGGGGTTTCAGAAAGGAAAGAATATTGAAGAGCAAAGAAAATGGGGGGAAAAAATGAAGCTGTTAAATTTGAGGAAATATTTGAGCTGTATCAAGTTGGAGAAAAGCAAGAAAGTTATTAAAATTGTTTTAAAGGTTAATTGTCATTATCTGACCCCTTTTTGCAATTTTTCTGAGTCATACAGGACTAGTATCAAACAACTTTTTTCAGCCTTTGTCAACTTCACTGAGGAACCAGTCGTCAGGAGATCAATCAAAGTCAAGGTTATAAGTCCTCCATATTCTCTCCCCCTGTATTTGATGTTGGGGATAACCAAGTGTGAGCTTAATAACTCTTCCTCAACTCATACAAGAGTTTCAGAGCCCATTGAGCATCTCCACTATAATATATGTATGGACTAAGTGGGATAGATTGTGACTTTGTATGTTTGTGTAAAACTAGTAATAGCAAAGCAGCCACTGGTTTTACATCTCTTTTCATTTTTATTTTCAGTTTAATCAATATAACACAGGCCACAGATCCATTAACTTGAAATTTACACTGTTGTATAAAGTTAAAATCCAACCCAGTAGATTTGAAGTATAGTAATTTGGCAAATTTGGGTTAAAGGATTTTTGTCCATCTTTGCTCACATTCTTAAAATGCTTCCAGTAAGCAAGCCTGTTTAACATAAAACCCTGAGGCAGTCATTAAAATTTACTTCAAAAGGTCAAACCTCAAAGGCATCCCTCCAGGGTGCCATTGAGGTTCTAGGGTTAAGGACAACTATTTCCTGAAAAAGGTTTAACATGAGCTTTCAACCTCAGTTGTCTTGACTCTGCACATTATCAATATTAATTCCTGTTTTTCTAGTCTTTGTTTTTGTACCCCATTGTAGCCCTTGTGGTATTTCCTGTGTTTCCCAATGGTATTATCTTCTCCTCCCACAACCCCTCACCCATCATTAGCAACATTCATATTCATATTCACATTCACTTAGTCAGCGGTTTCATCAGTGTCAACAAACATCCATGGGATTTTGAATAACAATCACACTGTATACATCCCATCACGAGAAATTGGATAAGGCCCAAAAATGGGTTTGGAGGTTGTGACACACCATTAATGCATGCCTATTAATTTCAATACAGAGAGTAATTTTGTACTAAATGTTCCTTTCAATGATTTCTTCATGCAACACTTAGTACATTGCTGAATGACTTCATATCTCAGCAGTGGGTGCAGAATTGAAAGATTGTATTACAAGATCAAGCTAAACAGCAGTTTTTTAAGATAGTCTTATATCTTAATGGGGAGATGCATTTTGAAAGGAGTTTTTGTAGCTTTCAGTTGTTCAGTTGATGTGTATTTGGTTTATGTATAGGTAAATAAAGCTTGAGTGTTGACCCAGAGCTTCATTTAGACAGAGAAGCTGCTCGTAGCTGGGTTGAGTTGTAAATACAAGTGCAGACATTTTGTGATTGCAGTAATACTTTAAAGCACTGTAACCAAAATGTGGTTACACTTAGAAGCTTTTGTAATCTCTGCATTGCTCTCCAATAAGAAAAATATGCAACTGACAAAAAAGACATGTCAATTTTAAGAAGCACAATGAATAGTAAAGTATGACAAAGGGAAAGCTCCAAGTTCTTTGTTGCAGTACCTTGGTGCAGAAGGTGGATAGCAAGCAAAAGGTCAGCTAATCCAAAGGGCCAAGAGGACTCAAGAGAGGTACTATACAGCTACTGGGAGTCAATGCAAACAAGCTAGCTCTAAGGGTATGGATATGGTACTGCAAAAGCTTTACTGATTTTACATTGGTTAGTGAATGCATTTTTCAATACATTACAACTGAATCACTAGTCTCACAATGCTCACCAGCCTCCCTTCATTCACATCCTAGCAAGCTCTATCAACCAGGACTCATACTTCATTTATTGGTTTATCTCATCCTCCCACACTGAAATAACACCACAAAAGCCGGTATCCTGTCACCAAATCACCCTTTACTTAAATATGTAAAGTCCTTGACACTGATCCAGCTCCCTCAGAGCCAGCTCTCAGAGTGTTAGCACTCCTGTCTGTATCTGTCGGCTAGGGCTCCCTGATTGGAACAGATTAACAGCCCCATTCAGGGAAATCATATTATATAATGTCCACCTGGCTGACCTCGTTACAATCACTACATAGACTTCGCACATCTGCGAGCCTCATACTCATATCTCACACTGCTCAAATCAACCATGACAGCCTCATGACTCAAACACATTGCAGTACACTCAATGGTGCATTGTCCTCTCTCTTGCATTATTTGGTGGTATACAACCACAGGCAGCAGCAACTAAACACAAGTAACAGGCATGGCTGCTCTCTCAGATGGATAAGATGATAGTCAGAGTCTTTACAGTAGCCATCACTGAGGCTATGGCACATGGCAAGAACCGAAATCTTTGAATAAAACAACATCATAACAACAGAGAGAATTCCCAATTCTGAAACGATGCAAGTCTACAACTTGGTCTCCTAGGACTAGAGCCAGATTTCTGCAGGCCATCTGAAAATCAGTAACCTTCTGTAGCCAGTTGAGCAGCACTGCATAGAAGCAGTACGCAAAAATGAGGACTGCTCCTCGGATGCTGCCTGACCTGCTGTGCTTTTCCAGCACCACTCTAATCTCGAAACAGTAGGTCAAACACATAGAAGGATAGCTGTAAGGAAATATACAAGAGTACCAAGTTGACATTGTATAAGACTTTTTTTTGATACAGTTGATTTGGAGTTTTTGCTTTGTGAATGTTATTAGTGATCATTAGCCAAATGATGCAAAAGGTTTTACAAACTGTAGTGCAGAACTGTAGTAGCTATTCCCAAATTCATTACAAAATCTAAAGGTTTTATTGATATCAACAAAGTTCTCAATTTGTGTTTCTGATAGACTCAGGATACAGAAAACATGGACCAGGGTTCTATACTTAACAATAATTACTATTTAAAGCAAAATAATTGATTCTAACTACAGGTAAACAATTATGAACTGTCAACATAACTATTAATTAAATTCTAATCCTCTTCTAAAAATCCACTATACACATGTACAGACAGATAACAAAGAAATGGTGTTATGGTGGAGGGAAAGAAAAACTGGAGTAACAGTTCAATGTTGCTAGTCCTTTGGAGTGAATAGGGTTTTTTTTTATTCCCAGGACCTTTAATTTTCTCATATTTTACCTCATATTTCTTTGCTTCTTCACAGGTGGCACAGAGTGTCTGTTTCACAAATTATAAATACTCTGACTTATTGGTTAAAAGCAACAGCCTAGTGCAATTGTTGGGCGCAAATAACTGGTTTTGATCAAGCTTTAGGTATTTAACTGGAGAGAAAAACAGACTATCTGTCTTTTCATCTGTCCAAAGGCTTTTGCCAGTATTGTTCCCAGCCACAAGCTGTTCAGCTACCCAACAGCTAATCAGATAGTTGCTGGTCACAATTTCACAAACCAATCAGCAACCTGTAATCAGTTGTATCTCACTTTGTATACATATCCCTGCAATTATTTAGTGCCTTTCATAACTTCCGGATATCTCAAAGCACTTTACAGCCAGTGACATACTTATGAAGTGTTTTCAATGGTGTAATGTAGGAAACATGGCACTTAATTTACACAGTGTAAGAGTAAGCTCTTATAAACACTTGTTAAAAGATCCCATAGCTCTAACCTGAGCTCCACCTGAGAGGCAGGCAGCTTCATATCTCAGCTCAAAGACAGCACCTCCACAAGTGTAGCATTCTCTCAGTATTGCAATGGAATTTCAGCTTTGAGTTTTGAACGCAGCTCTCCGAATTGGAACTTGAAGCCACAACCTTCTCATTCAGAGTCAAGAAGGCTATTGACTGAGTCACATCTACAGTGAGAGAAGGCTTGTGTGGAGCATAACCACAAACATCTGCAGACCTCACTTTCTCCTCAGTTCTATCAAGTGACCTGTTTCTGTGCTGTAAATTCTATGCAACTCCTTTCAATTGTAAGATGTTGCATTGAAACAGCAGTTCCATCAGGAGGCAGAGATTTTTAAAAATGTTTGAAACTATACCTGCAAAATGGTTCTTCCAATGTGTAGGGCAAAGAAGCACAATCTCCTTTCTCAGATGCCCATTCAAGTCCATTGGAACAGCAGGCATTGATTGAACTCTGCACTGTCACTGCAAGAAAGGAAGAAATATGATGATTAGACCTGTACAAAATGGCTGTCTGTCTTGGAAAGTGCAGCAGTTGTAACTTTCTTTCTGGCCAAATATATGTGAACAAACTTGTTTTCCAGCTTATAGTATTTTACATTTAAATAGTGCTCCAATCATGCCAAGGAAAGCACAAAACGTAAAAAGTGATGTTTTTCAAAATGTTGTCTTTAGGATAACACACATCCCAAGGCACCAACAGTAAGAAGCAACATAAATGATCTGTATATTGTGATTAATTATTCATAGTAACACATGTACTTACACCAATGATTGACAAAACTGCAAAAGGAGATGGAAAAAAATGGAAACATGACAACTAATAAAAATATACTGTTTTTAAAGTTAAAATAACTAAAGTCAAATATATCCTTCCAAGTTACAATGTGGCACTAATCTTACTGGTATTTCTGTTTGGGAATCAAGGCATTGACTTGAAGTACTAGTCAACAGCTATGTTTATCAAATGTGATATGATGAGATTCCCATTCCTCCAGGCGAACAGGTGTGGTACATTGGTCACATATTTTATAGTTATTAATATGGAAAACTTTCAGAACAGAAACTTGCTTTGATCAGGTGAGTTATGCCTTAGGCTTCAGTTTGAAAATCTGTTTATCATAAATAGCAATCAATTGAGTACCTATAGTATTATGATCTCCACAGAGACCATTAACTTTTAGAAAAGAGAGAGAGAGAGCGAGATGAATCTCCCAGCAAACTATGGAAGGAATTATGGGACAGGATTTCACAGTTGAAGATTACTAACGTAACAAACACACTAAAGTCAACAAAGACTTAACAGGTAACTAATACATGAAAAAACAGAAAAGATGCTTCCCTATTATCTAATTAAAACAACTATTGTACTTTAAGCCACTTTCCAAGCGGATACGTGGCCTTGAAGACTCAGTTTTAACCTTGACCCAGCTTTTTAGCAAGCTACATTTTCCCTGTCACACCAAGACAAATATTCCAATGTCCTCTGAATGTCATTCCACTAAGTCTTCTGAGCATCCTTGAACACCTTTCAGCAGCAAAACCCACCAGGGCAACTTCTCATTCCTTAAGTTTCAACATGTCTGATATCAAGTCCCATCTCTTCATACAGAGTATCTTAATAAAAGCAAAGTACTGTGGATGCTAGATTTATTGAACTTCTTATGGCATTGTTTTGCATCCAGGCTAGCTGAGTCTGACGGCGTGGTCTGTTTATTACAGAAAGGGCCTTCCTCTCCATCAGCCTGTCCACAAGTTCTCTAGATCCCTCAAGCACAGTGTGAGGAGAAGTCCCTGGATTGCAGCATCTATAGCAGCATATTGCAGCTGGGCTTTAAATGGTGTCAGAGGTGACCAAGGCAGGTCAGACATTCCACCTCTCAAGCCACATAATTTCCTCAGAATTGCAAAGAGTTTGAGCATGTTATCAATGAGGGGAAAAGCAGAAGACTGAGAGAGAAAAATTCATCCCAGCGCATGACATACTGGACACCAAGAAATTTACTTGCCACCTACTTTGACTGCAAATAGGAAAATCAGGCTATATTAAACAATCTAACAACTAATTTAATACAAACTGAATGTGATATATTCTTAACCCTTTTGACATCTTTCATCTTTGTCTTGAAAATATTAGAAGGCTGAATCCAAATCAGCAAGCTGAATGTGACAATTAGGATTTAAATTTCAGTTTGTATGTGCTCTTCATAGTGCCAACTGAGTTTCTTTTACTACTAGCTTATTTCACTTTCTTTCAATTCAAAAAGGTCTCCTTTTGTGTTTTGCATACAATGCACAAGTTTCCATTTTCTCACTTAAATGGACTTGCATTGTCCACATTGTGTTTTTAAAAGCTTGATTGGATTTTGCATTGTCTGGACCCCAAAATAGAATTTATGATTCATCCAAAAGTTTCACAATTTGGTCTGCTTGACTTTCCTGAAGAAGGGCTTATGCCCGAAACGTCGATTCTCCTGTTCCCTGGATGCTGCCTGACCTGCTGCGCTGTTCCAGCAACACATTTTCAGCTTTGTTAAGAACAACATTGCTGATTGCTGGCAAATCGTTCGACTTCTGACAACTATGAATTGGAATCCAAGGAATAATTCCCTGTCATATTACTGTTACCTTTGAGTGCTGTTGCTATCTGCTGTCACGTCTTGCTCATGCCTCATCCACATATTTAATTAAAATGGCTTTACCGCACCTCTCACTGACATTAACCTTCTGTTTCTCGGCTAATGCTCTCATACCTACTTATCATCAGCAGTTTAAGCTTTGATTCTTTGGACACATCTTTAGTTGAAATTGTAATTTTCACTGCAAGGTTATGGAGTTCAATTGATTCTTTTTAGTCAATCAATATTTTCTACATGAAGTTAACGTCTGCCGCATCAGTGTGTTTTCAGAATCACAAGAGATAGCAATTCTCCTCATCATCTAAGAAAACATTTTCACCATCTATGGTCAAATTAGGCACAGCATCACATTTCCAGGACTGTTAAATAAACTACATTTTAAGTTAAGTTTTGCAAAGCAACAGGAAATAATTTCCACATCAGTACATTTTTCTTTAGCAAATTGTCTGGAAAGAAAGTCCTGTCAATTGCCAATATCTCTAAGAATAACAACTTGTTTTCCTGCCACAGCTGATAAGAATGAAGACTTTCCAAATTTAAATAGAAGACATCCATAATTTCCTGCGCTTGAGTAATAGATTCCGAAGAACCCATAGATTTGTCATTATTTTTACACACTGCTATTGCTTCTGAAGGATATACCCTTCAAAATACCACAGTATTGGTCTGGTCTCCATAGCCCAAAACACATAGCAAACATTCTTCCATTTTCTCTAGCAAATTTCACAAAGTCTGACTCAACTCCTTCACTGAATTTCTAAATTTGTGTTGATAATCCTCGGGCAGTAACTCAATAGGCATAGAGATCAGTTATTTTCACAGTATGTTAGTCACCAGACTGTAAGTGGAAAGACATGCATATTATTCTAAATCCTTCCTCGTGAAAACTTCCTTATAGTCTTTGCAGTTTCATAGTAATTTTCTCAAATGATACAAAGTACAACTTGATTCCTTACATTTGATTTGACAAGGAATATTCAGTTTATGCCCAAGTTAAATTTAAGTAATCCTCAAGTTTTACTGTTAGCTCCTGTTCAGCAGAGTCAAAACCTTTCTTATCCAGGATTGGGAAATGCCGGTGTTGGACTGAGGTGTATAAATTTAAAAATCACACAACACCAGGTTATAGTCCAACAGGTTTAATTGGAAGCACTAGCTTTCAAAGCGCTGCTCCTTCACCACCAAGTTTCTCCAGTTTTTGTTTTTGGTGTGCATGAAGGAGCAATGCTCCGAAAGCTAGTGCTTACAATTAAATCTGTTGGACTATAACCTGTTGTGTGATTTTTAACTTTCTTACCCAGACTTCTTTTTTGCTGAACTTCAAGGTATTCCTTTTCTTTTTCTTGTTGAAATTCAACAGCAAGATTTTGCATCTCTTTATTTTTATATTTCAAGGTCTTTTCCTTCCTAACCACATCTGTAAGTTACCTGTCCTGTACATGTACATAATCCTGCGATTCCACCTTGCCAGTCAAAGAGTCAACATCATATTTTGTTGCTTGTTTTGTTCTTTAGTCTGGTCCAATGGATTCCATCAACTTGTTCAAAAAAGATATGTCAGCACTTTCCTAGTGAGGGCCTGCATGACTTGAGGTGGATAGTGACGGACCAGTAGAACATAATGACCTCCCATCATTACAGCCAGACTTTCTTTATGAAATTGAGTTGGGCTAATCACTCTTAACCACACATTCCCATATTGTGCTAATGTTCCACTGTGAAACTGCAGTGCCCTCGCATCATTGTGCCACGCTAGCAAAAACATTTATGGAGAAATTGGACTCACCAAAGATGGTATCCCCTGCATGACATCCCAGTTGAATCAAACTAAATGTAAAATGCTATGTTTAGCACTAGTTTGTTTGCAGAAGGTGCAGGACATTGTCAAGCATCAGTCCACCTTTGGGCTCCACTTCAGATGTTATTGTTTTACTCCCTTAACCTTCAATTTTCCTGAGGTACGGACAAGGTGGCAGCAGTGGGCTTAACTTTAATATAACTGGAATAGTAATCCAGAAGTCCAGATCAATGCTTTAGGTAGAATTCAAATTCAACTAATAAACATGGAATTCAAGGCTAGATTCAGTAATGATGACTTTAAGGCAATTGTTGTAAAAACCCATCTAGTTCATTAATGGCTTACACATGACTTCAGGCCCACAGTGATTTGGCTGACCTTTAAAGCAGCCTAGTTAAGTCTTTCAGTACATGGACAACTCAGAATGGGGAACAAATGCTGGGTCTTGCCTATGATACCCATGCTCATAAAAGAATAAAGAAAATAAGAAATCAAAAGAGTGCCTCTTGAACCTGTTCTGCCAGTCAGCAAGATTCTGGCTGAAACAATCTTGGCCTTAGTTCCATTTTCCATCCCATTCCATAACTTTTGATTCTTATAGCTCAGGAATTAGTTATGCCATATCAGGCCTGCCACCCTGCCCTTGAGCATTGATTCCACTGGCGTTTGGATGGTCAGGATCGAGGGAGGCCGTGTAATGTACATTGCTGGGAGGGTGTGGTACAAGAAAATAACCCATGCCACTTGAGGTGAATCTTTGGTGCCCAAATTTTCTGTGAGCTTAGGGAATACAGTGTCAGTCAACCATATTGAAGAAATGTGAGTTGGAAGACTGTTATCAAGACTCAAGATTTCACAGGACCCCAATGCAAGAGAAGAGCTGTGTTTACGGATTTGCTCCATTCATCTCAGTGCCATCTGATGCCATATTTTGTGTGTACATTACAGAATTATGCTCAACACAAAGCTTTTATTGAACTAAACTTAAGATGTCTGCCAAGTGTATGTGTGCCTCATGATGATGCAGAGCTGTGAGCTTCCACTAAAATAAACAAAGAAGCCAGCCACAGGAGAAACATCGATTAAGAGAAAATGGCTGCAGCTTTTCTCCGACCAATTTCTGTTCAAATGACAAGGAGTATGAGGCAAAACTGGAATTGTTTCAATGTACAGTGGCAGAATTATGAAATAGCAATAGAATTGCTGTGCAAACCAGAAGTTATTAATCACCTGACATTTACAACTGTTGGGAAGAGACTGTTTCAAAATATATTCCACTGTAAATCTCTCTAAAGAACAGAAAAGTAAGGCAAAAGTTTTAAAAGCTTAAAAGGCACGCCTTCCAAGTGAATGTTAAGTATGAATGGTACATGATCCATTAGGGACCAAACTGAAAAAGAATCTATTGATCAATATGTAGCATCATTAACTCAGATCACAGAAACCTGAGAATTTGTGCAATTAAAAGATTATGTAATTAAAGACAGGTTTGTATAAGGCATGAGTGATCCTGAAGTGAAACCAGTTAGAGGGGAGAATCTTATTCATGGGAGAGCAATGATAATGTGCAGAGGCACTGAGATTGTAAATCAGCAGCTAGAGCCTATTCATGACACAACAAATTAGGTCCTGTATTCTGCTGACAGAACATACAGAAGCAAAGGACAGAACAATCACGGACAAAGGGCAGAACCCAAAAACGTGTAGGCCTCATGCAAAGAAAAAGAGGACAAGTCCAGTGTGGAGAAAACAGTGTTCTCACTGAGTAAATCTGAACTATTTTGCAGCCAAATGTCTGGCTAAAAGAAAGCACAACAAGCATGTACAGATGAACACTAGAAAAATATCAGCTACATGTTCCAGTGAATCACACTACACCATCAAGTTGGTTCAGCCAAGCAAGTTGGCTCAGTCAAGTTGGCAGATGAGACATGATGCTGTCTCTTGAAATGAGGATGGCAGAATGGGAATATCAAGTCAACATAAAATGGCTGATGGATAATCATGCAATATCATGCACGTCATAGAACTGAATAAAGTGGACAACATGGAGATTCAAAAGTAAAATGGTAGCTATATGATTGCAGCATACTCTTGTCAAAAGGACAGATTAGTATAGAATGAGGATCTAGATTTCCAGATCTCAGATGGGAAGCAAATACCACTCATTGTAGCCAGAACATATTAAAGATTGGATTGGTTACCCTCAACTGTTAAGAAAGAGATTTGCAAAATGTTTCAGCACACTGAACCATAGACCATGTAACAGATCATACTGGAGCACAACAATGTGTTTACAAGGTTGAGATGTCTTCTTGGAGAATATAATCTCAAAGTAGATGGAATCCAAGACTAATTCAGCATCTGTTCAGAAAAGTTCCAGCTGCCATCAAAACCAGTCTGAAAGATGAAATACAAGGGAGTAATCAAAAATGACAAGTCCGACAGAATGAATTAGCAGCATGCTAGCAGTGAAACAACCTAGAAACCTTCAAGTATGCATTGTCCTAAAGGATCCAAAAAAGACTCAGAAGAGAGCCCACTAACCAGGCCAACTGTAGTCAAAATACTGCCACAACTCGCAAATGCAAAAATCTTCATCACACTCACACAGCATAGTCACTAGCAAGGGAAGCTAGATGAAAGCTACAGCTTTCTAACCACAATCTGGACACCCTGGAGGAGAAATGTTGTTTGTAGATATGCAGTGACAGTTAAATAAATGATGATGTAAAGTAACAATACATTTATAAATACGAGCTTCAATTTGCAATGAAATTAGACTCATGCCACCTATGTGCCCTTAGAAGCTTTTCTTTCTCATTTCCCTCCAACCACATGGATTGTGAAGGGCTATTTGTGGCTGACAACATTTGGCCTGGTGCATTGCTGGGCTTTAAATATGGCACTGGAGGCAAAGGTCTTGCCAAAAGCAAATGCTTCTACTATTGCTGAGCAAAAGATAACGCAGGTGCAGCATCATAGAGGTGTGGCACAAACAGAATGAGGTAAACAGTGTAAAATTGAATGGGATAGACTTCCACTAAACTGTCCGAAATTGATACCTACACAGTTTCTGGTAAAATTCATGTGTTGAACATAGAAATAAGTTGTAAACATGAAATAATCACCTTGTGTGGTTCAGTGTCAATCTTAGCTTTATAATGCTATTGTGAAATGCTTTTGGACATTAATTATTAATTATTTTTGAAAAATACATGCTTTTCAACTTCTCAATCATATTTATTATAAAACAAAGATATTTAAGCCTACTAAAATAACTTGTAAAACATTTTCACAAATATGAAAGAAAAGCATTTTCAGTGAAGTCGTTTACTGGCAGCATTGTTAAATGAGTTCCTATTCTATGTTGCATAAATTGTGTAGATCTGAAAACACTTTGGATGAACATCTCATGTGTATTTCAACCAAAATTTGGAAATGATGACAATCTGGATTGCAAAATACTAAATCTGCCAAACTTGTACGAAACTGCCAGAACATTAAAACTACTTTGTCAAAACATTTTTCAGTGCCTTTAACATTTTAATACTGGCAAATAGAAGGCCCTGAAGAGTCATTCCTCAAGGTCATGTTAACAATGTTTTTGAGATAAATTGCCTTAAGCAGACAAGAAATCTAAATGGTGATTGATGAAAGTTTTCAATTTCAGACATCTAACTAGAGATACATGGGCCTGTGCGGAATATTATTTTAAATACAGTGAGTGGAAATGACTATGAACTAAATGCTGACAAAAGTAATGGAAAAGGAGATGATCAATGGCTTCCAAAGAGATTGTATGGGCACTTGAGGAAATAAAATTCGCAGGGCTACAAGGATAAACTGGGGAATTACCCTGCAGAGAGCTACAGAATGGATTACCCACTATCTATTCACCATGGGCCTGATGGGCCAAGTGGCCTCATTCGGGGCCATAATAATTCTGAGTCAATGAGATGATGAGTTCTGAAGGCCTTTTTCGTTCTTAACCTCTATTTTTCATTCTTAAGCGATGGCATGCAAAATGCCATTCAAATGAATTTGGACAATAATATAATAGAAGTCCTTGTGGTAACAGTACCAACCCAGTTAGAGATTGGCCTGATGTTGGCAAATACACAGACTATGACCCTCTGTGTTTATGAAAATCCAGTCAGACTCACTATCCTTAAGTCTTTTTGTCTGATTGATCTTATCTTCGCTTGGAAAAGGAGATACATGATGCCAAGTAAACATGTTTAATCAGATTTCCATTATCAGGAGATACTCTAAGATTGAATGTGTAATTTATCAATGCATCCTCCAGTGCCTTAGTGACAATGGACCACTTCAGTTCAGTAAGCCATTTTGGCAGGATGATTTAAGTACAAAACCTGCAGAGTTGATTTCTTATGATCCTGTTTAGTAAAGTACAGTTCAACAATGATAATACCTGAATTCATATTCAGTCTTAACATAATAAAACATCATGAGCCTCCTCAGAAGGGTCTTTTGGAGTAATATTTGACACCAAGTCATCAAATTAGGAAATGTTAATCAAAAAGGTGACATTTTAGAAATATTTTAAAGAAGAATTGAGAGGTAGCAAGGTGGTTTATGGAGGGTATTCCAAAGCTTAGAACCCAAGCAGCCCGAGGCACAGCCACTACAACGGGGCAATGAAAACATTGAACATTTGTGAGGCCAGAATTAGAGGACTGAAGAGATCTTGAATGTTATAAGGCTGAAGATATGGGGTGAATTTGTATTTGCAGAATTATATTTGCAGATACACACTATTTTGCTCAAAAAGCACACAACCTTCGGGCATTCAATGCAGGCAGACAATCCATGTAATATTTTATAAATTCCTGCTTGGGAAATAAAACTAAGATTGGACTGCAGACAGACTAACCTCACACCTTTAATGCATTGTCTGAGCTGCGATGTCACTTTTTTTACAAGTTATCTCGAGAATGTGACTTAAAAGAAGTTCTGGGATTTACGTATTAATGAACCAAAACCTCCAACCCATTCTAAAAGATGAAAGACTTAACAGCAATCTAGGTTTGTTCAATATATCATTTCAGTTACATGACACTGTAATCTTTTGCTATAAAATTCTCTGTCTTATGATCCTGTCCCATAGCTACCTGATGAAGAAGCAGCGCTCTGAAAGCTAGTGCTTCCAAATAAACCTGTTGGACTATAACCTGGTGTTGTGTGATTTTTAATTTTGTCCTTCCGAGTCCAACCCCGGATTCTCCACATCATGACTATTTTATGTGATTACCCCATACCCAGTCAGTGGAAGCTTGGCATCTCATTTCATTGTCAGCCATGTCCAGATCCTTAGAAAACTTCTATTAAAAAGGTTTTATGACAATATGGCTCTATTGTGATTAGAACATCTCTGAGTTAAACATCAAATGATCTAAACTTGCTGCCTTAGGGTTAACTTGTCTTGCTGAAAAACTCCTCTCCTCCCACTTCCTGCTATAACCATAAAACTGTGAAAAAGAATCAAAAAACGCAGTAAGATATTGCACTGCAACAATAAATCGCTACATGGAATTTGTAACAAGAGTTTCCACAACAGTTCATATAATTATTATCAGACCATACTGTACAACACCCACACAAGGACTGTAACTGGAGAGGACAGTGAACCTGCATCCTGTGAAGGTTGCATTGCACAATCATTTATATCTGGCTTTAATTACTAACATGTAGACTTAAAAGGAATTCAGCAATGTATACACATGTATTTTAATTGACCAAACATAAAACAGACACCTATGTTCTGCATGTAGACGATTATTTTTGTAAAAAACATATAAACTTTTGTAATCATTACATATTCAATGTCAATAATTTTGAAGTTTCAATGAGAAAAATCAATGTATTTGCAAAAGATAATATTTTCACCACTGAACCTCCTGTTTCTTTTCAACATTAGTAAATAAAGCTCCATGTCAATTCCAGCAAGCCTCTGTGATAAGTCTGGTGAGAATCAAGATGAAAGGCCATCAATTAGTTCTGGGTCTGGAAATGCTAGGTTTTGGCATTCACTGCTCTCTGTCATGGGGTCTTGAGGTATATCATCTCTGCCTATCTCCAACAAAGATCAATATAAATAGGATGAGGTCATATGTGGAGTCTCTAGGCCAAGAGTTTTCTCACCCATAGCCAAAGAGAAAAATACCCTACATGGAGCAGTTATAACACTTACCAATAAATGAAAACGGGGCTAGCTGACGATCATGGACCCTTGAAATGTTGTTTAACTTCTAAAGGCTAATGGGGCTATACTATTTCCTTATAAAGGTCTATTTACTAACTCTGGAACTATTTTCCATAAACACTAAACCATAATATCCAGCCAAGACTGGCAGGTAGTCTCCCAGGATGAGACCTTGGTGACATGTTGTACCAGCCAGATATTGCTAAGAGCGCAATCTTCCTCACCCACATACTCAAGATCAAGTAAGCAGCAAATGCATCTTGCTACTCAATATAAAGATGGCTACCTTTTACATCCAGCAGATATGTACCACGAGTGGATGTGAATGCAATTGTATCTTCCTCTCTCTATAGAGATTTAAACCCCTTCTAAGAAAAGTGCCCAATACAATTTACAGATCTTGCTGAAAAACTCCTCTCCTCCATCCCCTGCCCCATAACCTGCTGGGCTTGGAATGTAACATATTGGTCATTTTGTTTAACTTTGTTTTGTTTTTTTTTTAAATTGGCCTGAATATATCTGTTTTTAGCTAAGTTGCCAATTTCATTAAGTTTCTGGAGTGTTTCTGTCCCTGAGGCTTTGGAAGTTTTCCCCAGGCCATTGTCCCAGGCTCTCCTCATTAGCTACCAATATTGTCCCTATAGTGGCCCCCGACTTCCAACGCTAGGTCAATTCTACCACTCACGAGAATAATTCCCCACTGTCCAGATATCCTTGCAAAAGGCTGTTATGCACCCACATAAGCACTATTAGTCTGGAGCTGTCCTGCGTGGTTCATGGCAGTTGACCTGGACTTGGCATATAATGGAAAGTTGGGCCCTCACTTTGCAGACAGGCACCTGGGGGTACAGATGAGGGACATCCTCTTACCCCAGTCAAAGACAGTCAAAGAAGGCTATGCCATCAGACGATGCCAGCCTAGTCCAAGGTTGCCACCCAAGTCATTGCAATCTCATCGGTCTGGAGAAATGCCCAACAGTGAAGAAAGAAGGACAATGTTCTTCTACAATTGGTCAGGGTAAGTGCTACCATCTTCTCTGTGTTACCCCACTTTCACTCTCTGCATCTGCAACACCTCCCAGCAATGTTTACGCTCTGCCCTTCTCAATGTTACATATGACATCCTACCTCAACAACTCTCACCTAAGCCCAAAGCCCACTCCTCTAAAACTGCCTACTGTCTGTGCTGCATACTCACACAGTTGGGAGACTTTACAACTGTTCCCCCACTAATGGCAGCCTAACAGCTGTATCACCTCTCAATCCAGCAATAAACAGTCCACAAGGTAGCAAGAGCCAAGATAGGTCGTGAACTGCCCGACATTTGGTTCCTGACCCCCTATGAGGAGTGGGTCCTGATCCTTACTGCCCCATTGTGGTCAGAAGACTGTGGCCAAGCCTCTTGACTGGTATTGGAGGTTGTCCTTGACTTACTGTCCTGGGGTCCCCTGACTGAAAGCTGTCTTCCTTGATTTGACTAAGGGCTGCTGACAACAATGATGAGCTTCCTTCCTTTTTGTCTGCACTATAAGACAAAGCATGACAGGTTGGCTCTGGCTGGGGAGGGGAAAAGCACAAAAAAGGCAAGGCAAGGAACAGATGATGTGAGAATCTAAATTGGCTCAAGGTGAGTGAGCATAAAGGCAGGAGGTGCAGCCTGGTTGAATCAGGAGCTGGGTGCCTTTCCCTACATATGAAGTTTCCTTGTAGCAGCATTTTAATATCTGGTTACTAGTAATGCATGTTTAAAGCATAGAAGCATCTGTCAGTGGATTAGAGAGGTGCTTTGAGGGTCCTGAGAGACTAACAAGTGCCAGTTGCCAGCATTCACAGTGGTGGCAGGGGTGTGCAGTCAGTGCCTCCCGAGTATGCCCTGAGGTGTTGCTCCTAGATATCCAAGGTGACGGACAAGAGGAACAAGTTGTGGGCTAGAGTCACCAAGCACATGCTCAAACTTCATATTCGGTATTCTCGGCATCTAGTTTTCTCATGATGGATGCTAGTGTAGGCAAATGCATATTAATAAGATGTAAAGATAATGAAGCTGATAACAAGTAATAATCCTCCTTATTGGCATCCTGCCACTGCCTGGTGAGAATCGAACATTGACATCCAGGACTTAGTTGGAAAATACACCTCATCACAATGTTGAGAAAGGCCTCATTGAACTTGTTACATGATTTTCCCACCTTAAGTCATATCATTCAGGGCCTTTTAAAATTCCAACGCATTGATTTGCATTTTTAATTTAATTTGATGCAGGTTTATTTAGCATTTTAAATTTTTGCACAGACAATACTGCTTCCATTTCAAGCATCTTCAGGACAGGCTTTCTTCTTTTATTAGGCCTATGGAATGATCAGAGCATAATCTGGCTGCATCTGAGATTAGTTGCACAGTCTCCCGCGAGGAGGTTGAGCAATTCATCAATTTCACCAACACATTCCACCCTGATCTTAAAATTACCTGGACCATCTCTGACACCTCCCTCCCCTTCCTGGGCCTCTCCATCTCCATTAATGACGACCGACTTGACACTGACATTTTTTACAAACCCACCGACTCCCACAGCTACCTGGATTACACCTCTTCCCACCCTATCTCTTGCAAAAATGACATCCTGTATTCCCAATTCCTCCGCCTCCGCCGTATCTGCTCCCAGGAGGACCAGTTCCACCACAGAACACACCAGATGGCCTCCTTCTCTAGAGACCGCAATCTCCCTTCCCACATGGTTAAAGGTGCCCTCCAACGCATCTCGTCCACATCCCGCACCTCCGCCCTCAGACCCAACCCCCCCAACCGCAACAAGGACAGAACGCCCCTGGTGCCCACCTTCCACCCTACCAACCTTCGCATAAACCAAACCATCCGCCGACATTTCCGCCACCTCCAAACAGACACCACCACCAGGGATATATTTCCCTCCCCACACCTTTCCGCCTTCCGCAAAGACCGTTCCCTCCGTGACTACCTGGCCAGGTCCACGCCCCCCTACGACCCACCCTCCCATCCTGGCACTTTCCCCTGCCACCGCAGGAACTGTAAAACCAGCGCCCACACCTCCTCCCTCACCTCCATCCAAGGCCCTAAAGGAGCCTTCCACATCCATCAAACTTTTACCTGCACATCCACTAATATCATCTATTGCATCGAATGCCTCATCTTCCGCCTCGGAACACTTCAACCCCAGGGCATCAATGTGGACTTCAACAGTTTCCTCATTTCCCCTTTCCCCACCTCACCCTAGTTCTAAACTTCCAGCTCAGCACTGTCCCCATGACTTGTCCGGACTTGTCCTACCTGCCTATCTCCTTTTCCACCTATCCACTCCACCTTCTCCTCCCTGACCTATCACCTTCATCCCCTCCCCCACTCACCCATTGTACTCTATGCTACTTTCTCTCTACGTTGAGGGAGGGTAGCTCCAGCAATTGAGCAGACCCTCCCTGGGGGAAAAAAAAGAGTAATTTTGGGGAAGGAGCGCTCATGGGAAAAAGGAGCAGACAGACAAAGATTCCTCAACCCAGTGTAAACCACACACTTCATTCCATATAAATGCTTACTTATTTAATTTACTTTCCCTTCATATTTGTAATAACTGGATGCCAGTGGAATGAAGAATGCTTGCTTCATGATATTTGGGCTGTTGGTGTGTGTTCACATCTCATGTTACAGTTCCATCTTCACATGATAACCAAACCTAATAAAAGTCTATTGATTGATTATTCTTGAAATGTCAAATTAACCAACATTCTTATCATTTTGGAGGAGCTAGCTCCCAATTTCATGCCTAATATGAAAAGGCTGTGTCCTTATTTTACTTCAATTGGTTAACTTCTAAGATGTAAAGCTATGTCCTCTTTTATTGAAATCTGCCAAAGGGAATAATTTTTCCATATCTTGCTTGCGAATCACTACATCATTCGAAGCACCTCAATTTGTTTGTGTTTCAACTTTCTACACTGAAGAAAATAAAAACTCATTTTACTAAACTAAATAAACAAATTTGTCCTCAAACATCCAGTTTAATTCTGAATCCATGTCGTACCGTCTTCCAAAACTAATGTGCTCTTCTGATCCCCACAGATAACTACAGTATTCATGTATCTGATCATAACATAACTGAAACATAACTTGTTCAGTTTTGTACTCTTGTATATGAAATCCTCAGCGGGGCATTTGCTTTTGCAAAGTGAATTGACACTTGGAATTTCATGATATACTGACAGCATTTCCATGTGACAGTTTGATGTTTTGCAGGTTTGCTGCAGCTATAGAGATGAATAACCTTCTAAACAATACAGCTACAGGGACAAAGATATCTAGGCGATACATCAACAGGAAGAAAGCAACTCTTTTATGTAAAACAGTTGAGGCAAAGAGCTGGCTCGGCATTACATCTCAGGGGTGTAAACAGTTTCAAGGCAATACAGCGATAGGGAGCAAGTAGTTTGACATGCAATGCAACTATAAGACTCTACAGATTACATGGCAATACAGCTACAGGAAGCAAATAGCTTTACAAAAAATCAAATAATGTAGTCAAACAGTTTTACAAGTGATACAATAACTGGAGCAAACAGCTTTACAGGTGATACAACAACAAGAGAAAACAGATTTCCAGGCTGTATAGCAACAGAGAGTGAAGAAGCTTCCAAACTAAATACCTGCAAGGGGCAAATTGCTCTATATACACTACAGACATAAGGGCAGAAAGTTGTAAGCAATATAGTTATAGGAGCAAAAAAAAAACCAAAGAACTGCGGATGCTAGAAATCAGAAACAAAATCAGAAATTGCTGCAAAAACTCAGCAGGTTTTGTAGCATCTGTGGAGAGAAAGCAGTTTTTCCAGCAATTTCTAAGTTAATTACAGGAACAAACTGTTTCTGGACAGTCTTGCTACAGGGTCAAACAGCTTTACAGGTGGTAAACTAAATGAGAATAAAATACTTGACAGGGATTATAATTACAGAAGGGCAAAAAGCTTTCCAGGTGATACAGCTACAGGGAACAAATGGCTGTACAATTAATTCAATAATAGAGCTAACACAACCCTCAGGCAATTCCAGGTGATACAGTTGCAGAGGGGAACAGCTTCACAGTTATACAGATACAGGGGATGAATGACTTTGAAAAAAGTACAATTAAGGGGCAAATAGCTTATAGGTTATATAGCTTCAGAAGGCAAACTTTACATGTGATACAATTAGGGGGCAAGTAATGCTTTACTTTAGAAGGGAAAACCTGGATAAGCTCAATGCAACTCCAGGAGACAATAGCTGTATAGGCAATAATGGTTCAGTATATAAATAGCTTTATAGACAACCACAACAGCAACTGCAGCCTTGATATTAAAATTCTTAAATTAATTGCATCTTATTATGTGAGGCTCTGCAAATTGGCAAATCTGCTGGAAAGCTTGACAAAGCCATCAACTTGTATCAAGCAATAATACCAACAGAAGTTATAGATTTTTAACTTCCTACAATTTTTTTTATATTTTCATTGAGGCAATCAGTGCTTGCAAAATGAATAAATTATCTTTCAGACAAATATGCCATTTTTTAAAATTACGTCCCAATGTCAGGCTCATGGTGAGGTACAGTGTCAAATTAATGAAGTTTTCAAAAATTATACAAAGCAGCAACCAAAGAAACAATTTGTAATGTGTTTCAATCACAAGTTAAACAAATGATGTATAAAAGTGCAGTGAGTTTGCTTACACAAGGTCTCCAATGAGTCTTCAAATTCTGACTAAAAGGTGGAAAAAATGTCACAAATCATCATATAAAGTTTAAATCAATTGAATTCATTGCCAATTAAGAAAAGTAAGTAAATGTAATTTCAAATTGAATTCTTTAAAAATATCAAAATACTTCTTAATATATTTCTCCAATAACAATTTGATTATCTGTATCCTTTTCAAATTGGTAACAAAGGAGCTCTGTTTTCTAACTGCTTGCAGCAAGCAAGCATGGTTCCAGGGAGCAGATTCATGAATGTACTTGTTGCAATATAATCTCTTACCTTGTAGGCTGAACAACAAGAGACTGAACAACATCATCAAGATTCGTGCTGTGAAATCCATCAGGCAAGAACACTAGGAAGGAAAAAAACCTCTCTGTTTTGGTATTCTGGTCTTTCTCTTAAAGTAAAATCTCTTCCCTGCTCAGTTTTCTCTGTTCTGTCTCTTTCTCCTGCAGTCCTGACTGCAAACTGCCTTTGACCACAACTCTTTTATAAAACAAACCACAGGGTTTACTTTGAAGGTCTGGGCCTTTCCAAAAGAGATTCCTTAGCAATTATCCTGACTAAGATTTCTGGCCAAACACCCTGAGGGAATCTTTGCCAGAGAGGTGGGGGTTGTAGGCCTTCACTGCAACATTGCTCCTGCTGCATTTAATTCACCAACAAGCTTGTTAACTTGTGTCTTTAACCCTGAGAGTAACAGATCGTCAAATTACAAAATAATAAGAAAACCTACAATAAAGAAGCTCTCCTTTAATTTTGTTAAATTATAGAGGCACAGCTGCAAAGTTCTTTTAGCAATTAATATGAAATCGCAACCTCGCGCAGGCACAACAGAACAAGACACAACCGACTTTCATTGAATTTTATTTCAGATTTCATTGATAATTCATAAAGGAAAATCCACCAATCCCAGTGCACCACTGAGCCACAAAAACTAGAAATGACCTCAATTCAATTGCTGATGGAGCTCAGCCATGGCAAGCATAGACATTATGGAATTGATTTTACCACCTCTGCCAAAGGGTAAGAGATTTTTTAAAAATCAGTACCTCAACTCACTACTAATCAGTGGCTCCAGCACATATCCAGTCAGGTCAAGATTAGGTTCAGCTCAGCTGTATGGTAAAGGTTATCTGTGTTACATGCTTCGTAAAGGTCAAACATCACACAACACCAGGTTAAAGTCCAACAGGTCTATTTGAAAACACAAGCTATGAGATTTCAAAAGCTTGTGTTTTCAAATAAACCTGTTGGCTTATAGCCTGGTGTTGTGTGATTTTTGACCTTGTCCAACTCAGTCCAACACCAGCACCTTTGCATCATTTCTTAGCAAAGAAAGACTGGCCATTAATTGAGTGATATCGTAGAAATATGCAACATAGAAGGAGGCCATTCAGCCCATTATGCCTATTCTGGCTCCTTGAAAATGTTACCAATTAATCTTACTCATTTGCCCTTTTTTACATCGTTCTACACATGTTATCTTTGTAATTACTATTCTGTCTCCTTTTAAATATAATCTGCTTCTCCATTCTCCCAATGGAATCAAAATACTTCTCTTTATTCTCTACCAGATTTTGCGGCAATTATCTCAAATCTGTGCCTGTGATAATTTTCAAACATCCCAATCAATGCAGCTTAATATTATCCCACAACTGCATTGCCAACACTGGAAAGTCAATGAAGATAGCCATTAAAATATTGGAGAAAGTGAGGACTGCAAATGCTGGACATCAGTCAAAAAGTGTGGCGCTGGAAAAGCACAGCAGCTCAGGGAGTATCCGACAAGCAGGAGATTCGGTGTTTTGGGCATAAGCCCTTCATCTGGAGCAGGTGGGCGTGTTAGTGATAGGTTGGAAGGAAGGGTGGAGCGGATAGGTGGGAAGGAAAATGGACAGGTAGGATGATAGTGAAGAAGACGTTTGGTTTACTTTCCTTTATTAGTCAGAGTATTGAGAACAGGAGTTGGGAGGTCATGTTGCAGGTGTACAGGACATTGGTTAGGCCACTGTTGGAATATTGCATGCAATTCTGGTCTCCTTCTTATTGGAAAGATGTTGTGAAACTTGAAGGGGTTCAGAAAAGAGTTACAAGAATGTTGCCAGGGTTGGAGGATCTGAGCTACAGGGAGAGGCTGAACAGGCTGGGCTGTTTTCCCTGGAGCGTCGGATCTGCCGATGGAGGAGGCCTGAGACTTGCATGTCCTTGGCAGAGTGGACATGCAAGTCCTGGGCCTCCTCCACTGCCAAATCCAAGCCACCCGATGATTGGAGGAAGAACATCTCACCTTCTACCTGGGGACCCTTCAACCACATAGCATCAACATCGACTTCACTAGTTTTCTAATCCCTCCTCCCTCCACCTCATCCCAGACCCAACCCTCCAACTTGGCACCGCCCTCTTGAACTATCCTACCTGTCCATCTTCCTTCCCACCTATCCAACCCTGCCCTCCGACCTATCACTATCACCCCACCTGCACCTATCTATCAAGGAATTATGCCAAAAACGCCAATTCTCCTGCTACTCGGATGCTGCCTGACCTGCTGTGCTTTTCCAACACTACACTTTTCATCTCTGCACCGACCTAATGCCTTCCCAGGTACCTTCACCCCCTTACCCTCACCTTCATCCTCCTATTTATCTCTCAGCCACCTTTCCCCTCCCACATTCCTGATGAAGGGCTTATGCTTGAAATGTCGACTCTCTTGTTTCTCAGATGCTGCCTGACCTGCTGTGCTTTTCCAGCGCCACATTTTTCAGTTAAAACGTTGGACTTGATATTAACATTTCCTCAATAGACAGAAAGCATTAATCCTAAAAAATATGGAAAGTACACTCAAATCAATACATATGCACCAATTTTTCAGGTTGTTAGGTTTATATGTCTCTATCTTGGAGATGCATAACTTTTACAAACATACATACCCCATTTAGCACCTCAAACCTATTCTACAATTCAATAACATCATGGCTCATCTGATTATGTCACATTCCTGCCTACAGCTGATAACCTTTCACGCCCTTCCTTATCAAGATTCTGTCAACCACAACCCTAAAACTATTCAAATGTTCTGTTTCCCCCACCTTGAGGTAGCCAATTCCAAAACTCACCAGCCTCTGTGAAAAGAATTCACCTCATATCTATCCTAAATGGCCATGATGCAGATGTACCGGTATTGGACTGGGTGAACAAAGTTGAAAATCACACAACACCAGGTTATAGTCCAACAGGTTTATTTGGAAGCACACTAGCTTTCAGAGTGCTGCTCTGATGAAAAAGTAGCACTTTGAAAGCTAGTATGTTCAAATAAACCTGTTGGACTATAAATAACCTGGTGTTGTGTGATTTTTAACTTTATCTTAAATGGGCCATTCCTGATTTTTAAACAGTGACCTCCAGAAGTCGATCTTCCTGTAAGAGTAAACATCCTTTCCACATCCAAGCTTCAAGATCCCTTGAGATCTTACATGTTTCAATCAAGTCGCCTCTTATTCCTCTAAATTCCAATGGATAAAAGTTTAGCTTGACCATCCTTTCCTCATAATACAACCTCCCCTTGCCTGGTATTAATCTAGTAAACCTTCTTTGAACTGCTTCCAATGTATCTAATATCCCTCTTTATGTAAGGAGACGATTACAGTACACAGTAATCCAGATGTGCTCTCACTAATGCTCTATACAATTGAAGAATAAATTCTGTGTTTTATATTCACTTCTCCTCACAATAAATGATAAAACCCTATTAGCTTTCTGAATTACTTCCTGTAAAAACAAGTCAAGAACTAGGACACCCAAATTCCTCTATATTTCAGAGTTTTGCTTAATTTTAATTTTTCCTGCTAAAATGGACAATTTCAAATTTTCCCCCACTTTTGTTTATACACTTAACATATATATACCCTTTCCTAACTTCCTTTTGTCTCCTTTATAACTTACTATCCTACCTATTTTTATCATCAGCAAATTTAGCAACCATAGTTTTGGTCCCTTTATCCATGGCAGACATTGATATCAATTGTAAAAAAGTGCACGTCTGGCATTGATCCCTGTGGCACAGCACACATTGCATCTAGCCAACCAGAAATTATCCATTTATGCCTATTGTTATCTAGTCAATCTTCCATCCATGCCAATACATTACACCCTACACTGTGAGCATTTATTTTCTGCAATGACCTTTGGTACAGTTTTAAATATCCCTTAAATTCATAAAGTGTGGTGCTAGAGAAGCACAGCAGGTCAGGCAGCATCTGAGGAGCAGGAAAATCAACATTTCGGGCATAAGTCCTTCATCAAGAATGCGGCGGGGGAAGGGGGCTGAGAGATAAATAGGAGGGTGGGGGTGGGGCTGAGGGGAAGGCAGCTGGGAAGGTGATATGTAGATGCAGGTGGGGATGATGGTGATAGGTCGGAGGGGACGGTGGAGCAGATTGGTGGGAAGAAAGATGGACAGGTGAGACAGGTAAAGACTCTTTGCTCTCGATGTGGTCTGCTCTACATTGAGGAGACAGGACACAAACTCATGGAACATTTCATGGAAAATCTGTGAGAAACATGCACCAAAGAACCCCTCCCCCCTTCCTGTGGGCAATCACTTCCACTCACCCCACCCC
>NC_057728.1:20765133-20805879 GCF_004010195.1 Chiloscyllium plagiosum
TTATCACCATGACCCCCAACTGCATCTACCTATCACCTTCCCAGCTACCTTCCCTTCAACCCCAACCCCAACCCCACCCTCCTTTTTATCTCTCAGCCCCCTTTCCCCTGCCACATTCCTGATTAAGGGCTTATGCCCAAAACGTCGATTTTCCTGCTCCCTCAGATGCTGTCTGACCTGCTGTGTTTTTCCAGCGCCACACTTTTCGACTCTGATCTCCAACATCTGCAGTCCTCACTTTCTCCATATCTCCTTGAATGCCTGCCACCAACATTCCTTTGTGTGGCCCTGGAGTTACTCCGGGGACCTGTCACTTTGCAGTGTTGACATTGACAGTCATCTTGTCTATTGTGCTAATACAAAGATTAAGTAACAGAATCATCCCCCTACCTTTCCCTTACTTAATTCCTTCCTGAATGTCCTGTGCCCTTCAATATCCAGGAACAATCTATATCATCCTTCAATCATGTCTCTCTAATGTTTCAGATCAGTATTATACTTTTTTTTTCTATTTTGTTCTGACTGCAACCCACATTCAGATACAGAAACGTTAACTTTATCATTGTATCATTTTTAACCTTTAGCCTTATTGTTGGTTGTTACATTTATACTTGCTACACCTTCCTGCCATAGTCTGTTTATTATTAAGGAGAAAGTGAGGACTGCAGATGCTGGAGATCAGAGCTGAAAATGTGTTGCTGGAAAAGCGCAGCAGGTCAGGCAGCATCCAAGGAACAGGAGAATCGACGTTTCGGGCAGAAGGGCTTATGCCCGAAACGTCGATTCTCCTGTTCCTTGGATGCTGCCTGACCTGCTGCGCTTTTCCAGCAACACATTTTCAGCTCTGTTTATTATTACCCATGTGAATACATTGTTCTATTGCCTTGTCTAAACTGTCTGATTTACCACATCTTCATAGATGTTACCATTTGCTTCCACTGTTTAGTTTAAACCCCACTCTACTTCCCTGGTTATATGGCTCTCCAGAAATCTCGCCAAACATGAGTCAGTTGTAATGTCCCAGTAGTACAGATTCTACTTTCTTCAGTATTGGTAACAATGCCTAAAAAACTGAAAGCCAATTTCTCTCACATTAGTCTTTGTGCCACATGTTTGTTTCTCTAACCTTATTTGTCCTATACTAATTTACTTGTGGTTTAGGATACAATGTAGGGATTAATATCTAATTAATATCCCAGTAAGAAATATGGTGAATGTGAGGGAGATGTCATCTGATAAAACAGTGAGTTAGAAAAAGGAAGGGAGTCTCTCCCCTCCTCACTATACTCTCTTACTCTTAACTTTGCGTGAAGAAGCAGCGCTCTGAAAGCTAGTGCTTCCAAATAAACCTGTTGGACTGTAACCTGGTGTTGTATGATTTTTAACTTTGTCCACCCCAGTCCAACACCAGCACCTTCCCATCATGACTCCTGTCTGCAGAAAGAATTTGTGTTGTCTTGCCCAAACCTCAAAGAAGGTTAAAACTTAACTCAGTAAGTTTAATTTAAATAAAATCAAACATTGTGAGTGCTGGACTCTGTTCCTCTCTCCTTAGATACTGCCAGACCTGACGAGTTTATCTTGTATTTTCTGTTTTAGTTCATTTTAAATGCTAACTGCAAGCTAGCCGTACTAGATTTTATAAAAGATATTAGTTTTAAAGGATCACTCACTCACCAAACTCAGATTTACACTGTTTGAGCAGCATTCCGATTTCAACATATTTAACATATAAAATTAACATATTTTGACATTTCAGATCAAATTGGTGCGGGTGCCTCAGAGATGTTCCCTAAAGCGCTTTGTGGGAAGGTGTCCAGTCTCCCCAATGTAAAAGAGACCGCATCGGGAGCAACAGATACAATAAATGACATTGGTGGATATGCAGGTGAAACTTTGATGGATGTGGAAGGCTCCTTTAGTGGCCTTGGATGGAGGTGAGGGGGGAGGTGTTGGCGCAGGTTTTGCAATTCTGTGGTGGCAGGGGAAGGTGCCAGGAGAGGTGGGTGGATTGTTGGGCGGCATGGACCTGACCAGGTAGTCACGGAGGGAACGGTCTTTGCGGAAAGCGGAAAGGGGTGGGGAGGGAAATATATCCCTGGTGGTGGGGTCCGTTTGGAGGTGGCGGAAATGTCGGCAGATGATGCGGTTTATGCGAAGGTTGGTAGGGTGGAAGGTGAGCATCAGGGGGGTTCTGCCCTTGTTGTGCTTTTAGGGGTGGGGTTTGAAGGCGGAGGTGTGGGAAGTGGATGAGATGCATTGGAGGGCATCTTCAACCACGTGGAAAGGGAAATTGCGGTCTTTAAAGAAGGAGGCCATCTGGTGTGTTCTGTGGGGGAACTGGTCTTCCTGGGAGCAGATACGGTGGAGCTGGCAGAATTGGGAATGCGGAATAGCCTGTTTGCAGGAGGTAGGGTGGGAAGAGGTGTAATCCAGGTAGCTGTGGGAGTCGGTGGGTTTGTTTCTCTTTAGCTTGTGTCCATGTCCCCTCCCTTCAACATGATCCAAAGACAGCTTTGTGATTTTCAGTAAGCTCACCACCAACTGAAAACTGCCCATGATTGCAATTGCCTGGGGTGTACATCTGTGGCCTCCTGCCATTGTTTTTTTTACCCAGCAGCCAGCTAGCAGAGCAACATTGTTGCTGTCCAATAAAAAAACAGAGGAAGAGACATTCTGATGTGGTCCTGCCACTAACTCTTCAGTTTGCTGGATATCTCTGACAGTATTTTATTTTACAAGCGAAGATGGCATTTTTGACAATGCCTTTCACTTTCTACACACTTCAATGTTGACAATGCTATAGTATTAGTTCACTACTCCTGCATTACAGAGGTGTGTGCAACTTTATAACAATTGTCATTTTACTGGTAATAGCTTATTCTTCACTCACCAGCACCCCATCCCTCTCCATTGCACTTTGATATTAAATAGGTCAAAGAAGGGCAGAACCAGTAAAACCAAACTTCCCTTCAATGGTCGTGGAATAGAAAATAGGAGCAGGGAAGTCTTGCTGCAACTTTATAAAACATTTTTTAAGCCACAGATGGAATACTGTGTTCAGTTCTGGTCGCCACACTATCAGAAGGATGCGATTGCACAGAAGAGGGTGCAGAGGAGATTCACCAGAATGTTGCCTAGGATGAAAAATCTCAGTTATGAGGAGAGATTGGATAGGCTGAGTTTATTTTCCCTGGAGAGTGAAGGATCATCTGATTGAGGTATACAAAATTATGAGAGGCATAGATAGGGTAGATTGTGAGAATCCTTTCCACAAGTCAGATGTGTCTAAGATCAGAGGGCATAGGCTTAAGGTGGAAAGCAAGTAATTTCATGGGGATCTGAGAAAAAGCTTTTCAACCATTGGATGGTAGACATATGATACGCACCTCCTGAGAAGATGATGGAGGCAGATACTCTTACAACATTTAAGAAGCATCTAGACAAACACTTAAAATGACAGGGCATACTAGGCTATGATCTTCGAGGAGAAAGTGCGGTCTGCAGATGCTGGAGATCAGAGCTGAAAATGTGTTGCTGGAAAAGCGCAGCAGGTCAGGCAGCATCCAAGGACGCTCTTCCTCCAGCTGTCGTGTTGCTATGGTCTGGCGATGGAGGAGTCCAAGGACCTGCATGTTCTTGGTGGAGTTCTGGTGGAGTGGGAGGGGGAGTTGAAGTGTTGAGCCATGGGGTGATTGGGTTGGTTGGTCTGGGTGTCCCAGAGGTGTTCTCTGAAACGTTCCGCAAGTAGGCGGCCTGTCTCCCCAATATAGAGGAGGCCACATCGGGTGCAGCAGATGCAGTAAATGATGTGTGTGGAGGTGCAGGTGAATTTGTTGTTGCTATGGTCTGGCAATGGCGATGACGAGTCTATTAAAACCTTTCACGACTCTGAATTTGTTAATTAAATTTCCACTTTGTTATAAGAAGAACAATCACATTTTTCCTAGTATGTCCATAAAACTGAAATTCTTCATCCCTGGAATCATAATAGTATATTTCCCCTCCACTTTTCCAAAATCTGGACTAACTGTGTGCAGTTCTAGTCTCCTTCCTATCGGAAAGATGTTGTGAAACTTGAAAGGTTCAGAAAAGATTTACAAGGATGTTGCCAGGGCTGGAGGATTTGAGCTAGAGGGAGAGGCTGAACAGGCTGGGGCTGTTTTCCCTGGAGCGTCGGAGGCTGAGGGATGACCTTATAGAGGTTTGCAAAATTATGAGGGGCAAGGATAGGATAAATAGAGAAAGTATTTTCCCTGGGGTCGGGGAAGTCCAGAACTAGAGGACATAGGTTTAGGTGAAAGGAGAAAGATATAAAAGGGACCTAAGGGGCAACTGTTTCACACAGAGGGTGGTACATGTATGGAATGAGCTGCCAGAGTAAGTGGTGGAGGCTGGTACAATTGCAACATTTAAAAGGCATTGGATGGGTATATGAATAGGAAAGGTTTGGAGGGATATGGGCCGGGCGCTGACAGGTAGGACTAGATTGGGTTGGGATATCTGGTCGGCATGGACGGGTTGGACCGAAGGGTCTGCTTCAATGCAGTACACCTCTACGACTCTATAACTGCATTGTGTAAAGGATTAAGAAAAACTCTTCTCAATCTCATTTGAATGTGGTGATTTGCCTTGCCTGCTCAACAGTTGTAGTTCTGTGTGATGAAACCAATTTTCATAAATTGAAATAAAATGAACAAATCTTTACAGCATTGCTATTCCTCTAACCTTTTGAAAATCCTTTTAGTTCCTCCAAGTCCCTGCTATGTGTTCTCAAGACAGCCATAACTTTCTTGAAACACCTACCTGAGGCCTTGCTTGATTGATGGCTCTGGCAGTCTGATCGCTGTTTTTTTGGATAAGCTTTAGTGGTTTCAACTCGATCTTTATTCAGATATTAAACATTAAAGGGTTTTACCGGACTGCAGTGAATGGACTGTTCTATTAAATAGAGTGTTTCAATACAGTTAAAAAATTATGAAAATCTTTTTCACAAATTATTTTTTATGCATAACACTGTCACAATAGTAAGTGGAAGGGCAAGGAAATGCCACAGCTTGGCATTGGAAGCATGGAGGATCATTGTGGGGGTGGGAGGGGGGCAACATGTTGGGAGTGCTTGAAGAAAATAACTCGACAGAGTTGGGGCTATATGGGGTATGAGGTATGCTGGATAGCGCATGAAGGGTATATTGTTGTCTGTAGAGATCTTGGGGTGAGTGCCAAAGGACTTTTCTGTCCTATTTCCAACTGAAACAAAGTTTTACACTAGCAAGTTGGGAAACAGCCCATTGCAGTGGACTCAGTCCCTATGGCTGTATCTGAATTTCCACTCAGGTTGTCTAGCCCACTTCCACTGGCATCTAGGCAAACCCAGCAACATAGATTGTGTTGCTCGAACCAGTATTTTCCAAGAAGGGTGCAGATGAACCCAAAAACCCCAAAATAGGGCAAGTACAATTATCAAAATGTAGAGCTGATTTGCAGTTATAAGGCTTGAAAATGAAAATATGTGAAAATAATGCAGATTGATGAGAGACTGATAATAGAATCATACAGTCATACAACATAGGAAAAGGCCTTTTGACCCAGCATGTCTATGCCAGCCAACAAACACTAAACTACACTAATACTATTTACCTGCACTTAGTCCATAGTCTAGTATGAGCTGAAAATGTGTTGCTGGAAAAGCGCAGCAGGTCAGGCAGCATCCACAGAACTCGCTCCAATATAATAATGTCCTTCCTGTAAAAAGGGTGATCAGAACTGTACACAGTATTCCAAAAGTAGACTCACCAATGTCCTGTACAACCTCAACATGACAACCCAACTCCTATACTCAAAGGTCTGAACAATGAAGGCAAGCGTGCTAAACACCTTCTTAACCATGCTGTCTACCTGTGATGCAACTTTCAAAGAACTATGTACCTGAACCCCCAAGTCTCTTTATTTGACACTACCCAGGGCCCTACCATTAATTATACAAGTCCTGCCCTTGTTCATTTTACCAAAATACATTATCTCACATTTATCCAAATTAAACTCTATCTGCCATTCCTCAGCCCATTCGTAAAATGAAAAAGATTGCTGGCTATGGGAGGAGGGTAGAGGAATGCATTTAATTGGATAAAGCACTGACACTGACAAAATAGACTGAATGGTCTCCTGTGTGCTAAAATTCTAAGTATCCATTAGACCAGATATTTGCAAAGCCATAGAGAAATGCAATGATCGTAGAGAAGAGATAAGCCATTTTCAAGCTCTATTATGCCTCATTAAATGCCAAGAAATTTTATCAATTTTTCTATAATGTGCTATGTTACTTTTATTTCATTGATCAATACTGTTCAATTCAATTAAAAATTGTGCGTTGGCTTAATGGGGGAGAAATTCATTCAAGTAACACATTTCTACTGTTGTGCATAGGTCCAAAAGAATTAATACTGAGCAGCGTCATAAGCACTATCCAGAATGATAATATCATAGGGATTTGTGGCCAGGTAGCTTAAGATTTTGAGTCTTTATGTCTGGTCCTCCTCAAAGTCACTATGGAAATGTTTATCATATCAAGATAAAATGTAAGTAGTGATTAATATGCAATAGAGGCTCTTCAACTTCGACAAGGTAGTGCCTTTCCTCTACCAGAGTAGGCCATGCGGGTCCTATAGTTTCCTACACTTAAAGATGATGGTAGTAGCAACTTTCAACATGAGCCATGATTTGGAGATGCCAGTGTTGGACTGGGGTGTACAAAGTTAAAAATCACACAACACCTGGTTATAGTCCAACAGGTTTAATTGGAAGCACACTAGCTTTCGGAGCGACGCTCCTTATCACCTGATGAAGGAGCGTCGCTCCGAAAGCTAGTGTGCTTCCAATTAAACCTGTTGGACTATAACCTGGTGTTGTGTGATTTTTAACCTTCAACATGAGCAGCAGCTCTTAGAATGTAATGACATGCCAAACAACACCTACCAACACAATACACAGGCTCATGTTGATTTACTGAAACATGCAGCTCAGCAAGCCATTCATTATCTTCATGACCTGCCTATAATTCTTCAACAACATAAAATGAATACTGCCTGGGCCACACAACCTTGTAGCACCACTGCCTCCAGGGAATCAATTAATCTGGGTGATGCTAGAATAAATGTGGCCACATCATCTCTTGGAAACATGAATTTACTCTATTAACCAAAAGAATGGGGCTTTCAGGTCGAAAATGAGCTGACTCCTCAGTATGAGGATATTATGGCCTTGAGAGCTTGCAATATAGATTTTGTACAGCTATATTTCTCCCAGCTGAGAGCAGAGATAATTATAGCTCTAACCTCTACTTCTGCTTATCTGTGGAATAATTCCCTGAGAATTTCCATGTAGATTTTTCTGATATGCAATAACTTTAGACAAATACATGTGCATTCTGAGTTTCTATTGACCTAAGCAGTTCCTTTACAACATTGCTGGATCCTCAAAGATCCCAAACCTATTAGTTATTTTCCATTATGACTCATTCCTACCTCCTGCTGTTATTACTGTCCAAAAAACAAAAGATCGATCACATCCCCACCACACTTGAATTGCATTGTAATGTATGTTCACAAATTATATGAATAATGTATGTTTTAAAGACAATGTCCCTCTTTGGAGGATGGTCTGAAGTTATGCATATTACTAAACAGAAAAATGGTACATAGGTTTACATGGGCTGTACTTAAAGGCAACTGAAAGGGAACAAGATTTGGGAGTAATTACTGACTGCTTGCTTTAGGTTCAAATAATGTCAGTTTAATGAATTAACTTTCTTAGTGTCCTGAGTCAATGATCTACTGAAAAAGTTAAACATCTCCAAAGATCAAATCTCATTCTTTGTTTGTGTGAATGGATCCTGCTTCTATATAGTCCTATTAAACCAAACACATGCTGGAAATGTTGACCTTCTCTGCATTTTCTCGAGTCACAAAGTTCTCCTTTATACAAGAGAACCAAACATAGACACAATTCCCCATTCAGGTTTTGTTTTCGTTTAATGAACCCTTTGGACAATACAGAGTAGGATCATGTTTGCTTAGGCTGTCTCAAACTGACACTATGTTTGAACCAAAAGAAAGCAGTCAATAATCACGCCCAAATTTTGGCCCCTCTCAGTTGCCTTTAACCTGTAGCCCATGTAAACTATGTCCCATTATTATGTGCAGCAATGTGCATAACTTCAGACCATCCTGCAATGAAGAATGTTGTCTTCAAAATATATTTTATTCACAAAATTTCTAGAAGTACATTACAGTACAATTCAAATGTGGCAAGATTAAATGTACATTAGAGATTAGTTGGTTAAATACAGTACATTGCACACCAACATGCACTTATACTGCAGGAAACATCTACATTTTCATTGCATTTATATATTTTCTGATTCACACAGCCTGAGAATTTGACATTGGTTTTAGTCTCTGATGAGTGTGCTTTTTACATGATGGGATTTCTCATACCACCTCCTGCATTATTGATGGACAATATATAACTGAAAGGACCGACTGTTCTGCAGCCATTTAACATATGGCAGAGCATTAGTTGGGTCAGGAAGAAATTTCCACACCCATCTTGCAAGGATGTCCTGCCTTAGAAAGCTGCCAGTCAATTGGATGATCGGCAGTTCTGTCGTGCCAGCAGTGCTAGGTTCAAGTAATCACAAAACTAGAACTAAAGCCAGTCCTCAAAGGTGAGGAAATACTGGACACAAGCTGACTGTATGTCCAGGGTATAGGCAAGGTCTAGGTGGCAGGTCCCAGAGAAGTGACTGAAAGGATTTGGGAGCTGGTTTTGAAAGACTGGGTAGGGAAACGGTTAAAGAGGGGTGCTTTAACTTTGGGATGGGTGCCTTCAAGAGGCTCAGAGGTCTTACACAGAAGCCTTTCAGTCACAGGATATCGGCACCATCTGCTGGGCCAGCATTTATTGTCAACCCCAGATACTGTTGAGAAGATGGTGGTGAGTTACCTTCTTGATCTTAAGTAGTCCATCTGCTGTATGATTACTTACAATGCTGTTAGGGAGAGAGTTCCAGGATTTTGACTCAGTGACAGTGAAGGATATATTTCCAAGTATGGATGGTGAGTGGCTTGGAGGGGAACTTAGAGGTGGTGGTGTGCCTATGTATCTTCTGCGTTGTTCCTTCTAGGTCCTGGCTTTGGAAGGTGCTACCAAAAGGAGCCTAGGTGAATTTCTGCAATGCATTTTGTAAACAATATACACGACTGTCACTGTGCATAGGTAATCAATGTCAATGACATAGGATGGGTGTCAATCAAGCAAACAGCTTTGTCCTGGATAGTTTCAAGCATCTTGAGTGTTTTTGGAACACTTATCCAGGCAAGTGAAACAGTATTCCATCACACTCCTCGTTTGTACCTTGTAGATGGTGGATAGCATTGGGAAGTCAGGAGATGAATTGTTTGCTGCAGGATTCCAGGTTTCTGATCTACTGTCTCTTGCAGCCACTGTATTTATAAGGCTAGTCAAATTTAGTTCCTGGTTAATGGTAAGACGGCAAGAGTGGGAGATTCAGATAATTATAATGATAGGAAAAAAACAACAGCAGATTCTCCTTCCTGGATGTATTAATGGATCGCACATCTACTGGGGAACTCCAGACCAGTGTGCACAGGAAAACATCCATACTGACTAGATACTGAATTATAACAGGAACCACCCCAGCACCTACATTCAGAGCTACATTTTGACATTATTTAAACAAGCAAGGACACACTGCAGCAACCCAAAAAGTCCAGAAGACAGAACAGGAACACCTATTCAAAGGAGTTAAATGAAATGGGTACCCCAAGAGCACTATCCTCTGGTATTTATGGGACAAACCTAAAGAGGAAAACAGTACGCAACCAGACACAACACCGACCATACCATACATCAAAGACATATCAGAGATAACTATCCAACCATTCAGACCCCTGGGAATCTTAGTGGCTCACAAACCAGTAAACACCTTCCACCAGCTCCTCACAAAGGTTAAAGACCTGATATCCACATCCAACAGAACAAATGCTACCTACAGGATACCCTGCAAAGACTGGGAAAAACACTACATAGGACAAACAGGAAGAAAACTGACCATATGTGTACATGAACATCAGCTCATCAATGCCAGACATGACCATCACTCACTAATTTCCAATTACACAGGCAATGAAGGACACAAATTAATCATATAGCACTGGCAAAACAGAGACATGCCAAAGAGTTCCTTGATGCCTGGCACTCCATCTGGAACTCAATCAATAGACATTGTATTGGGCCCACATACAACCACTCAGATACAGACAACAAACAGAGATATATAAATATCAGGCAGGACAAACAGCCAACACCTTATCAAAGATGCACTGATGATGTCATCTAACGATGCGACAAAACATTTGCAGAAAAACACACCGGCTTGGCGAACAAATCCACAAATTCGGTGACAATATCATTGAATGTCAATGGAGGATGGTTAGATTCTTTCCTTGTTGGAGGTGGTCGCTGCCTGGTACACATAAATTCTACCTGCCACTTATCATCCCATAACAATTCATGATTTTTATACTAACTCTCTTAATTATTAGAAGTTTGTTTCTTGCTGAAGATTGCAATGCAGTTGGCCACCATTTGTTTGGATTTAATGCAGATGGAACACACTCTCCAGTTGTATTCATTGAAGATGTTTGAGGTTTCATCACCAGCTGGAGAGGAGCAAATGCCTTGCATCTCCTCTTAGTTAATGCGCACTGCATTAAATAATCATCAGGCATTTAACTAGATAGCAGCCGGCCTTTTGCAAAGGGAATGGCCCATGGCATAGATATTCTGCTACACAATCAGGGAGGTGGTGACTGCTGCTGCAGCAGCACCCACTCAAGACCTTGAACTTTCATTGCATCCCAGGGAGTCACATGGGAAGCATTTCAGCAGATTTCCTACTTATTGATGTCAGATCCCTTAATCAAGAACTGAGTGATTTTGAAAGAAGGAGTTCCCCTAGGAACCTCAGTAACACCACACAGGTTTCTTTATCATGCCCCACACAAGGCAGTCCACAGGCTGTTTCTGAGTTAGTACCACTAATAAGGCATTAAAGTCCATCCTCTTGTTCCCTGCATATATGTTCCCCTTGCTGCCTCCAGTTGCAAAGCTTGGAATGGATGGTGGAGAGTAGCTCCTGTGGCACTTTCTTTTCTGGTCACATTAATCTGCTGTTTGTTAACCCAGATTTCAAACAGAGTGTTGACCTCAATGTTGTTTCCGGCTGCCTCGGCTTATCTGATTCAGAACATCAACACGTCAACAATGGTGATGAAAGGATTTTAGCATTTTTCATAAGTCAAATAAACTATTGAATGTGAATCTTACGTCTGTCAAAATATTTTTAAACGAAAGAAAGAGAAACATACAGAATGCATGATTTATGTCAAATAGATGTTGTACTTATGCAAATTTATTTGCTGAATGGCTTCAAGAATGTATTATTATTACTCTTGCTGAGACTTTTGTATTGCTGAATTATGATTGCTTCTTTTGAATAGCACATAGTGAGGTGGTCAAGGAATGCACAGACAGAAAGGGAATAGGTGACCACCAGACAGAGTAGCAGGACCAAGATTCACCTGGGGCCATTGTTCTCTCTAACAGATTTTCTGTTTTGGATACTGCTGGGGGGAAATGTTTCTCAGAGGAATGCAGTGTGAGGCAAGTCCAAGGCAGCAGGAGTGCCTCAGCTGCACACGAAGGGAATAAAAAGAGTGCAAGAGCAATAGTGAATGGGGATTCTATTGTAAGGGAACAGATAGACATTTCAGCAGCTACAGAAGTGATAGCACGATGATATGTTGCCTTCCTGGTGCCATAGTCAAAGATGTCATTGAGTGGCTGCAAGGTATTCTGAAGGGTTGGAAATTCCTCCTCATCTCTGTCCTAAATCTACTCCCCCTAATCTTCAGGCCATGTCCCCTCATCCAAGTCTCACCCATCAACAGAAACAACCAGCCTGCCTCTATCTTATCTATCCCTTCCATAATTTTATATGTTTCTATAAGATCCCCTATTAATTTTCTAAATTCTAGCGAGGACAGTCCGAGGCAGATCAACCTCTCCTCATAGGGTAATCCCCTCATTGCCGGAATCAACCTGATAGACCTCCTCTGAACCACCTCCAAAGTCAGTATATCTTTCCTCAAGTAAGGAGACCAGAACTGCACACAGTACTCCAGGTGCGGCCTCACCAACATCTTGTATAATTGCAGCAGAACCTCCCTGCTCTTAAATTCAATTCTTCTAGCAATGAAAGCCAATATTCCATTTGCCTTCCTGATTACCTGTTGCACCTGCAAATCAACTTTTAGCAATTCATGTACCAGCACTCCTATGGCACCTGCACAACAGCATGCTGTAATCTTTCACCATTTAAATAATACTCTAACCTACTAATTTACTTCCAAAGTGGATAACCTCACATTTACCAACATTATACTCCACCAGCCAGACCCTCGTCCACTCACTTAACATATTCAAATCTCTTTGCAGACCCTCCACATCCTCTGCACAATTTGCCTTTCCACTCAGTTTAGTGTCATCAGCAATCTTGGATGTGTTACACTCAGTCTCCTCTTCCAAATCATTTATATATATCATGAATAGTTATGGGCTCAACAACGGCCCCTGCAACATCCCATTCACCACTGATCTCCATCCAGAGAAACACCCATTTATCCTAACTCTCTGTTTTCTATTGGTTAGCCAGTCCTCTATCCATGCTAGTAAATTCCCCGCATTCATTTCGAACTCTGAGGTTTCCTTGACATGAGACTGAGGGGAGCACCTGCAGTTTCTACCAGGCCTTTGGGCTGTTCTAAAGGGCCAGGTTAGTTGTGTTTCTGCCCCATTTGTGAGGTAACAGTTTTAAGGTGATCCACATGTTTGTTCTGGACTGTATCACCTACCCAAACCTTGTAAGTCACAGGACCTGACCTCGTGTCAACCTCACCTCGTAGCCATACAGGGCCATTCCGTGGTTCTGGCACCAAGCTTTACTACCTGAATTAAATTGTCTTTCTTGCTTAGCAGAGGCATTTGGTCCGCTTTGGCATTCCTGCTGCCATTTCATCTTCCTCCCCACCCCACACAAGACTGGAAATATTAGGTTTACCTGGGGTAGCCCATGTAAAATGTTCTCCATGGTCTACTGGGAAAGAGCGCAGACTGATCATATTGTAAATGGCAGGTCTTTTATATTGATATAAACCCTTAGGGGTATTAAATGTAGCATACTTCTAGGACTCCTCATTCAGTTGCAATTGTAGATAGGCGTAGCTCATGTCCAGTTTTGATAGCCCCCCCACCAACTTTGTGTTCATGTCCTCTGTGCATGGATCAGGTATTTATCTCGCTGTGAGAATTAGTTTACTGTTTGTTTGAAATCCCCACTAAGGCGAACCAACCCATCAGGCTTCACAAACAGTCTGACTGGTGCTGCCCATTCTGCAAACTGCACTGGTTTGATGATTCCTTCACTCTCCAGCCTCCTGATTTTTGCCTCTACTTTTGCCCACAAGGCAAATGGCACCAGGTGAGCCTTGCTAAATTTTGGAATTGCGTCCTGATCAACATGTAAAGTGGCTTTGCCCCCTTTGAGAGTCCCAAGCCCTTCTTGAAATACACGTGGGTATTTCACTCAGACTTCACTAAGGCAGCCATTTTGCAAACAAAATATATTTAGCTAATCAAGGTGAATCTTTCTAAATCAATTCGGACCCAATAGGCTTGGGCCTGAGCCTGTTGCCACCATCAGTACTAGCTGCACCAAATCCTTATCACAGGAGACCAGAATTGAAGTCATACCCTAAATATGCAATTGTTCCCCAGTGTACATTCTCAGTCTGGCTGAGGGCTTGTGCAAGCTTAATGGTCAGAGTCCCAAGCAAATCCTGTTAAAGTCGGATTCTGCAACGACAAATACAGCTGTGCCAGTATTGACCTCCATGGAAACTAGGTGACCATTTAGTTAGTCAAACATTAATTTTAATTGGCTTGGATTTGGTTGTCACTAAGCAGTTTAATTGTTCCAACCCAAACATAGGGGAACTTTCCAGGGTGTGCACTCTCCTGGGTACTGGCCTTTGAGTTTTTCCAATCAAGCCAAGGCTTGTAGGACTCCTTTGCTGTCTTGAGTCTGCATACTGGCAACAACTACAACAGCTTACCAGCCCAGATTCTGAAGAACTTTTGCCACTTGGCCAAGGCTCAGATTTGTTGTTGGGTTCTGCTGTGGATTGGCCTAGGGTCCCTTCGTGAGTCTCTGAGATTGCCACACTCATGTGGTGTTCCCCAAGCTGGGTTGGACAGGTGAGGATATCCACTTCCTTTAGGGTGCCCTGTAGTTCCCATGTTCAACTTGCCGCATTTTCTCATGACAAGGCTAGTTGCAGTGCCTGTTTGAAGTCCAGTTGGGCTTCAGCTGGTAGGTGCTTCAGCATGTGTATGTTATTAATCCCACATAGAAAACAGTCTCTCAGAATCTCATTCACAGTTAACCCAAAATCACATGCCTCCACCAGTTGTTGTAACCTCGTCAGAAATCCTGGTACGGATTTCCCTGGTTCTCCAATAGCTGAATAAAACCAATAGCATTTGAGGATTAGAGGAGATTAAGGTCATAATATTTCTTGACCAACTGTCAACCCTTGGAAAGTTTTAGTGTCTGCTGCTTCTGGGAAAGTTCAGTTCCTTATAACTGAAAATTCTGAGTCTACATGTAATCAGAAGGATGACTCATGGCCCAATGTCATGTGCCCAGAAAAAAAATTTGCATTCTTTCACCATACTGGGCCCAGTCTTTGACAGCATGGCCAAATGAGACAAGCTTGCCAAATAGAGGCATGATGCCAGAAATGCTTAACCCAACTCCAAGATGACGAGAAGAAAATGTTCTTCAGACACATCCTATTTTCTCCCATTGCCACTGAAATAATTGTACAGAGGTCGGGTCCTGTCCCCTTTACTTACTTGTGCACACTCCACTAGCTATGGCCAGCCAGCTCACAGTCAGTCCTCAACTGAGGAGATTCTAATCTCTTGGTTATATTATTTTTCCCCAGAGCCATTCCCCTGGACTAAGGAGATTCTAATCTCCTGGTTAGATGTTTTTAAATAAACCCTCACACTACTGCCAAACAGCGCCAACAGTGCTTATTTTCCCCAGCACCCATGTCTGGTGTGTGCAGGTGTTGGACCCAGTGAAGAACAACAAGTGCAGAAATCTTTATTCATATCCCAACCCCAGCGGCCAGTGACAACCAGTGCCCTGCTCAGAGTGATGAAAAAGTGAAAGGGAGGGCAGGCACTAAATTAAGATAGAATTGGAGGGGGGAAATAAAAGCCTCCACACTCACGCATGCTCCTTCTCCTGATTATATTTTATTAATCTCTACAAAATACAGTTAACAATAAACAGAAAGCAGCAGTTCACCAAAAGACCACTATATACTGGGGAAAGGGCAGCAAAGCCAAACCCCAAACCCCACCATTCAACCAGTTTTCAGGGAAATGAGGACAAACCTCAAATCCCCCTTCCATTTGTCACAAAGATAATAGTAACAAAGAGGCAAGACAGAGCAATCAAATAAACTGCTGTGCTTTTTCCAGCGCCACACTTTATTAACTCTTGATTCTCCAGCATCTGCAGTCCTCACTTTCTTCTAGTTGCTTTCAAACGTTATGCCTTATTTATCACCACACATATTGCCAAAGTTGCTGAGAGTTTCCACCATCTGGTTTTGTTTCACTATTTCAGTGTGTCTCACGTTTTGCCTTTTGTATTCATGAAGCTGCAAAGGGCCATATAGTCTTCCATAATATAAAAAAGATTGGCTCCATTTTGTGAGCTTTCAGCTGGAAATGGTTCAGATAGTGTGAATGGAAATTAGTTGACTCCATTTGCAGTTCTTGGGCTTTGTAGATATTTATTTCTTTATTGGTATTACTTTAACTGGTTATGACAATATTTTGTTGTTTGCATATTGGCTGCTGTATTTCCTGTATTACACTCGTGATTATAATTAGTTCTGTTCATGAAACATGCTGTGTAGATGCAAGTTTTACCATCTTGCCTTCTGTTAATTATGTAAAATGATGTGTGTAGAACTGTTGCACTGTAAATACACACTTGATCAAATCTGTTTAGAAGCCTAATAATGATGAAATTGCCAAGCCATTTCATAGTTAGTAGTGAAATAATTCTGATCCATTAAAAATTGATGCATAACAATACATAATGTCTGAACAAAATGGGCAAATCCTTTGCATTAATGCAAACTTTAATTATAAATACAGATTGTTCTATTTTCAAAGACTCAAACTGAACATGTATAACATGTAAGTGTTACCATGAGATATAGAAGGAGGCCATTTGACCAAATGAGTCTGTCCTGTCATTTGAGGTGGTCATGGCTGATCTAATAATCTTCAACTTCAATTTCCTGCTTTGTCCTCAAAGCCCTGGATTTCCCTACTGGTTAAAAAATCTTTCTCTGAGGATGTATATAAAATGATTCAATTTTGGGGCAGAGTCTTTAGGACAAAATGAAAGGGATCATGTTCTTAAAACAATCTAAACAGAGAATCTGGGTGATTTGATTTCTATCGATTAACGGTGGTGCAGAATATTTTCTGCTAAGGTGCTTACAGTTGGAGATAATGGTAGTAGTCTATGTGAACCATGAATAGTGACACAGTGGCTCAGTGGTTAGCACTGCTGCCTCAGTGCCAGGGACCCGGGTTCCAATCCTGCCTCGGGTGACTGTCTGTGTGGAGTTTGCACATTTTCCTCGTGTCTACGTGAGTTTCCTCCAGGTGCTCTGGTTTCCTCCCACAATCCAAAGATGTGCAGGTCGGGTGAATTGGCCATGCTGGATTGCCCTTGGTGTCAGGGGTATACTTAGGGTAGGAGAATGGGTCTGTTTCGTCCCTACTTTTCGGAGGGTCGGTGTGGACTTGTTGGGCCGAACGGCCTGTTTGCATACTGTAGGGTATCTAATCTAAATCAGAAGCAGTGCATAGAACACAGACTCAATATAGCTATAAAAAAGATACCTGACACCCATCCGCACCGCATACTGATCAGACCGTCCTTGGCTAGCTTTCCTGCAGGACAGTCATCGGCCTTCTGGTCTCTGGCTGCCCTGCATACTGACCGATCGTCCCAGTCCAGCTTTTCTCCAGGCTGGTCGTTGACCACCCAGCTCCCAATCGCCCTGCGTACTGACCAGACTACCCTGGGCCACTTTCCTATGAGCTGTTTGTTGACCTTCTGGTGTCCGGCCACCCTGCATACTGAATGACCCTCCCCAGCCCGCTTTCTTCTGGAATGGATGTCGGCTGTCCGGCTCCCAGCCTCCCTGTGTACTGACCGGTTCTCCCCTGGTTGGTCGTCTGGTTCAGCCTCCCACGTACTAACCAGCCTGCCCTATACCGGCTTTCCTGCGAGGGCACTTTCAGTTGCCTGGTCCCACCTGCCCTGCATACTGACAGGCTCCTCCCGCTCTGCTTTCCTCCAGGCTGGTCATCAACCCTCCAGCCCTCCAGCCTCCCGGCCAGCAGCGTACTTGTTGCCCCTCCCTGGACCAGCTTTCCTACGAGCATGCTGTCAGCTGCCTAGCTCCCAGCCACCCTGTGTACTAACAGATCCACGCCCCCAGACCGGTCATTGACCCTCAAGCTCCAAGCCACCCCATGTACTGACTAGTCCACTCTGGCCCACACTCAAACACAATTAATTACAAAACAGTAACAGAATTAACAAAATCCTCAATACAGTTTCCAGTACAAAGACAGAGTCCACACCAGAAGGCAGAGTCCACGCCCGAACTCCAGGATGTAGCAAATGCTCACCTCCCAGCACACACACAGGTGTTCAGTTTCCATAGAGGCCTGGCCCTTCCAGGGAGAACCAGCCCCACTCTCAGGAACACAGTACATTGTAAAGCTGCAGTTAACTCTCAGGGGTTTGGTCCATTCCCAAAGGAGAGTCCACTCCTGAAGGCAGAGTCCAAGCCACACACACAGTTCAGTCTTCAGAGGCCTGGTTCATCCAAAGGACCAGGCCCACTCACAGGAACACAGTACATTATAAAGGTGCAGTTAACTCACAGGGGTTTGGTCTACTCCAGGATGCAGAGTCCACTCTAGAATGCAGCAATTGCTCACCTCCCAGCACACACGCAGGTGTTCAGTCTTTACAGAGGCCTAGTCACCCACAAAGGACCAGCTCATCTGGAAATATGTATTTTCTCACAAGGACTCAATCCATACACCAAAAAGTGAAAACACATTCAAAATAAAACCAGAGTGCAAGGCCAACATAGAGTCAGTCCCCTAAACTGAGGAAACTAAATCTCCTGGTTACTTATTTTTATTTTCCCCTGCGGTAGTGCTTATATTTTCCCCTGCATCCATAATGTGTGTGTAGGTGTGAGACACAGTGAAAGATACAAGGTGTACAAATCTTTATTCAGCAGCAATTGCTCACCTCCCAGCACACACACAGGTGTTCAGTCTTTACAGAGGCCTAGTCACCCACAAAGGACCAGCTCATCTGGAAATATGTATTTTCTCACAAGGACTCAATCCATACACCAAAAAGTGATAACACATTCAAAATAAAACCAGAGTGCAAGGCCAACATAGAGTCAGTCCCCTAAACTGAGGAGACTAAATCTCCTGGTTATTTATTTTTATTTTCCCCTGCGGTAGTGCTTATATTTTCCCCTGCATCCATAATGTGTGTGTAGGTATGAGACACAGTGAAAGACACAAGGTGTACAAATCTTTATTCATTTTCCACCACCAGGAAGAAAGGGAACACTCAAGTGGCCAGTGACAAGCAATGCCCTTCACATCAAAGGGCAATGCTGCATGATCAAAAATGTAAAGGGGAGGGCAGGGATTAAATCAAAATACAGTTGGAGTGGGAAATAAAACACTCCATTCCCTGAGGTGCCCAAATGTCCCTGAAAACCTCAGAGTATTGGTAGACACTGCATGCTGCTTCTCCAGAGACACCCGGGCACAGATGTAACCACCGAAGAGGGGCAGGCAATCAGCCATAACGACCCCCTCCACAGCCTGCTGCCTGGACCTGTTTATGGCCAGTTTGGCCAGGCCCAGGAGCAGACCCACAAGGAGGTCCTCTCACATACCCACCTCCCCCTCCGGTGCCCAAAGATCAGGAGGGTGGGACTGAAGTGTAACTAAAAGCAGAGAAGGTTTTCCAGAAAACTAAAAAGGGAGTGCAAACACCCACACCCCATACACATGCTCCACGGACTCCACAGCAGCACAGAACAAGCAGTTGGGCTGGGAGTCTGTGAACCACCACAATCTGCGGTTGCAGGGGAACTGCTGTGTGCCACATATTCCACCCCAGAACCCCGAGAGAAAGGAGGAGGACCCCTGCGTAGAGAACCCTCTGCTGGGGATCCCAACTGCCTGGTGGCGATTGGGCACATGAAAGCGTGGATGAGAGAAAAGAGGTGGATGGTGTGCAGCAGCAGTCGATACAGGGCCTATGTTATTACATTCCTGTAGGGGACAAAACTAAAATTTCAGAGGCGGTTCAGGTTATGGGTCACAGGCTCCTGCAGGTAGTACGGGACCTTGGGGCCAATATGAAATTCCATCCTGACAGGGGTACGCTCAGACGAGGTGCTACCACAAACCTGAGCATCCTCCAACTGGTGCACAACGTTGAGTCCGAGCACCGCCGTTTTAAGGTGCCGAATGGCAGTGGCCACAACCGAACAACCCTGGTCACCCTCATCACCATGGCCCTCCACTCTGACGGCCTCTCGAATCCGCAAGTACGGAGGCTCCTGAGCAAGGGCTTCCTGATGACAGCCACTACTCCTGCCAGAGGGTAGGTGTAATGGGATTTGACCATGTTCCAGACAGTGATCAGGTCCTGGTCAAAGACAGGCAGCATCCTGAGAGCGACCTCCAGACCGTCACGGTCGATAAACAGGAGCTGCATGTTGTAGTTTAGGTTATACACCTGGCGGAAAAAATATGTGGCCAGGGTGCATCACTGAAGAGGAGGCTCAACATAAAGGTATCACTGCAAGGCCTGATAGCGGAAAGTCACCACCAGGTGCGAACGCACACCAGTGACTGACTGCCCTCCTCAATAGGGAGACTCAGGATCTGTGCAGCGACCCAGTGTGTCTTTTTGTCCAAGAAGAAGTGAACCAATGTTCTCTGGATGTCAGTGACAAAATCAGGAGGAGGGACCAGCCAGTACCACAGCATGGCAGTCACCAGCTGGTTTATGACCAGCAAGTGACTCCTGTAAGAGAGTACTCTGAGCAGTCCCGTCCAGCGGCCTAGGCGAGCTGAGACCCTAACTTCCAGGTCTTACCAGTTCTCCGGGCAGGATTCCTCAGCCGGGCTGAGGTAGCCCCCCAGGTAGGAGGAGATGGGTGGTACTCTGACTGAACCCTCATTACTCCTCCGGCAGAGAGTGCACCCGGTACAGACCGACCAGTAGTCTGGAACATATGGCCCAGTTGATACTGGCTGAAGACGCCACTGCATACACCGCCTGACACTTGCGCATCCTCCCCAGGTCAGCCAGGTCATTGAAAGTGAGGAGCACATCGTCAGCGTAAGCCAAGAGGACCACCCTCATGCCCATGCCATGCAGAACCAGCCCTGATAGCCTCCTCAGCAAGAGGTGCAGGAAAGGCTCCACACACAGGGAATACAACTGGCTGGACAGGGGGCAGCCTTGACGAATTCCTCTTCCAAAGTGAAGGGGCGTCGTCAGGGACCCATTAACATGGGACACTCTGCAGCGGTGTACAAAAGTCAGATCTGGCAATGAACTGCATCTTGAACCCAAATGCCTGCAGAGTTCCAAGTAGATACTCGTGATCGACCCTGTTGAATGCCTTCTCCTGATCGAAAGACATGAAGACACTTGGCAGACCAGCCCAACGACAGAAATACATCAGGTCCCAGACCAGACGGACAGTGTTGTGTATCATCCGGCCTGGAACCGTGTAGGACTGGTCCGGGTGAATCATGTGGGCCAGCATGGAAGCCAGGCGAGAAGCCAATACCCTGGCAACAATTTTGTAATCTGTGCTGAGGAGGAGTCCAGATACCAGTTCTTTAGAGAACGAAGGTCCCCCTTCTTCAGCAGCAGGACGATGACCACCCTGTGCCAAGAAAGGGGCAGCTCTCCCTAGGACATCCCAGAATGCTCTGAAGAACTCCACTGTCAGCCTGTCCAGCCCCAGGGACTTGCCCCTCGAGAGCTGGTTAGCTCCTCTAAAGTGACGGGGGCGCGAGCCTTCCAGTGTCCTCCAGGCTGAGCTGTGGCAGATGCTCCCACAGAGTTCTGCGAGCATCCTCGCTGTGTAGTAGGATCGGACGTGAGCCCTAATAGCCTCCGGATCTGAGACGGGGGACCTGTCGTTGGCAAGCAGCACGAGGAGCTGCTGACAGGTGCCATGCCTTTTTCCCAGCAAGTAGAAGAAGAGGGAACCGCAGTCCAGGTCCTGGAACAGCCAGATCCGCAACGTCATGTGTGTGCCCTGGGACCTGACTAGCTGCAGGTCTCTGAGTGCGGCCTTCTTCTCTTCATACACCCCCGTAGGGCCGGATCCACATTGGGCTGACTGAGACGTGACTCCAGATTGAACATCTCCTCCAACTCCTCGATTCTGGGTGACCCTCTTGCGTACTCCTGACAGAAAACATGGATATGAGCCTTACCCAGGTCCCACCATAGCCTCAACACCGTCTCCTTCTCCAGCCAGCCCAGAACAGGTGAAACAAGTCCTGGAACCGCTTGACCTCCAGCAGCAGGTTGTTAAAATGCCAGTACGCGGACCCGAGCTGGATGTTGAACAGAAGGAGTTCCGCCCACACCAGGTGATGGTCCATGCACAGCCACCATGGAGGCCACCAGAAAGCAGGAGCTGTACGCCCATGAAACATACAGGCGGTCGATTCTGGACACTGTGACTGCAGACCTCACGAAGGTGAAGGCAATGGAATCAGGATGGAGATTCTGCCAGATGTCCACCAGATTGAAGGACTTGGCCAAGTCCCCCAACCTCCTCACTGATACCAAACCAGACCGAGCAGCGCCGTGGTCGCTGTCCTTGAGGATACAGTTACAAATCTCCTGAGGACAACGCACTGGCCTTTGTCAATTGAGGAGAGATGAGCAGGCGCTTCTACAAGAAGCGTGTTTGCCTCGGTCCGACTACGGGAGCATAGACGATCACAAAGTGAAGTTTCACGCATCCCAGCTGAGCCATCAGGTGAAGCAAACGGCCTGGCACAGATTCCCTGACCCCCAAGATCCCCGGCTGAAAATGTGGGGCCAACAAGATAGCCACCCTGCCAGATCTGCGGGTGAGGTGACTCATGTAGACAACCCCTTGCCACTCCAGGAGTCAGATGGCTTCATCTCCCGGGGTACACTGCATACTTCCTGTCCTGAAGGGCCAAGAAGATCTAGAATCTGCGCTGTGACGTTCTGCTGCTGTTGAGAAGCTAGCTATAGTTGTCTTCATGTCAGCACTATTGTGCAACCACCACTAATACAGTTAAAACTATATACATTTACTGGAGGACAAGGAAGGGGCACAAAAGTCCCTCGCCCTCACCAGGAGTGCACCGAAGAAGTTTCTGACACACTTTCGCTTGTTTATATCCAGCCCAGGTGCTTGGCGAGCAGCCTGGGCCAACCAGTATACCAGTTTGAAGGAGCTCCAGGGGTCAAACACCAGTTGGGCTCTATCCCGGTGACTGCGAGTTTCCTTGACAAATTCCCGAAGTTCCCCAAGGGCGATGAGGGGTTGCTCGGTGGGGGGCAACTGGGACTCAAAAGCTTCGCTGGAGATAGACTCCGCATCATCCCCAGTGTCCACCACCGCTCTCGGTCACTGGCCCCTCCCCCACCAAGAGAGTGGAGGCTGGTCCAGCACCGGCAATTGGCCTCAATATCCCAGCGACCCCACGCCCAGAGTCACCAGCAGTAACCTCCTCAGTGCACCCCTTCCTAGAGTGCCCCGAGGTCAGGTCATCAGGCAGTAGAAACTCGGGGGTCCACTCCTCTCCCAACACCGGGATGCCCGGCTCCTAAGGTAAAAGGTCCTCCCCCAAGGCCAAGGCACCTGGAAAAACAGTCTGGGAGGGAGGAGAGAGGATAACACCTTCCTCCCTCCACTGCTCGATGACCTGCCAGTACTAAAACTGTTACGGCCTACACTACAGTCCACATTGGTTTCTAGGTCATCCCGGGGCTGGTGGAATGGCAGCAGCAGAAGGACCTACTGGGGATTCAGGTAGGTTAGGCCGCAGTACGGGACAGATAGGAAACAGGGCATATCCCCTAGGGAGGGACAGCACCGCCGGTATGTCACCTGGAATTCCCTCCCCTCCTGGGGTTGGTGCCTCTTCTCCAGGGAGACAGTGGGAGGGGTGGGGGGGTACTTTAAGGGATCTCCTTCCCTGCCCACCCTTGATGGTCATGGGGCCTGAGGCTCCACCCCCCCCTCACCACCCCCTCCCCCCTCCCCCCCAGCCTCTCCAGGCTGGGGGAAAGCAGGGGACGTGGCAAGGGCAGGGACAGACAGCCATGGCACTTCCTGACCTGTCCCTGGGATGTCAGGTGCTTTTGGACGGGGCAGGGGCCCAGCTTCCTGCCCAAGATTCAGGGATGCAACTGCTGCAGCTTGGGAGGAAGTGGAGATGAGAGCCAGGGTATGAGGGAGCAGGGCAGGGTTTGGACTCAGGATCCCAGGATCAGGTGTTTCAGGGCATGGGTTAGGCACAGAGGCCCCGGGTGTCACCATAATAGGGTGGGGTTCTTCGGACATGGGGTCGGGGTTGGGACTCAGGTGTCCCATGCTAGAGTGACATGGCAGGGTAGGGCGAAGGTCCAATTCCAAGGGAGGGAACGGGGTTGTCTCCACAGGGATGGGCTTGGCACATTCCGTGCCTTCTGTCTGGCCAGACGCTCACCCCGCTCCCCGCCAGAGGCTGAGGCACCAGTAGTCCTTGGCTTAGCTCCCGCTGACGGGGCTTGTGGTGTTGTCCTGGGGAGAGGGGGAGTGGGTGTGATGGTACCATCCACAGCCATTGGTGTGGGCTAGGTTCTTTATGTGCCCCACCTCACGGCACAAGTGGCACCGCAAGCCATCCAGAAGACACGGTAGGCCATGCCCTTGTGAAGGAGGGTAAAGGAGTCCTCTGACATCCTCCTGGGCCAGGCAAACGAACACCTGGTGCCGGAAGGAGTAAATGTGTTTGAGGGCGGGGTCCTTCAGACCAAGGAGCAGTTGATATCCAATTGGGATCTCCCCCAGCTTTTGAAGGTGAGGAAGAAGGAGCTTGCTGACAATAAAGGGCAGGATATTAGAGATCACGACCCTCTGGACTGTGACCTCCAATGGGTCGATGTCCTGCCCACAGTAAGCCCCTTTTCCATGGCCAGGTGGACTGCCTGCTGCAGGCTGCAGCGATGGCCCATCGGCTGACCACAATAGCCATGGTCTTACTGCAGGCTTCAATGGTCATACTCGGGTGGTGGTAGGCCTTAACCCCCGGGTGCTTATGAAGTGCCTGAAGGGGGTTGGGATTGTAGCTGGCCCTGGAGCAGCTAAGCCTAAGGCAATGGCTACCCCAGCATAGGTGCGACTGGGACCTGCTGCCATTGTGTGCTGCTGGGCGAGCCTGGTGTTCCTTCCTCTGCATGGGCTTCAGGCAATGGTGGTCACAACACGGAGGCTGGGTTGTGGCAACAAAAGTCCTGGGTGTTTTGGCCCTGGCGACAGCAGAGGGGTTAGGCCCAAGCAATAACAGTGCCAGGAGTTGGGAGGGCTCAGGCAGCTGCGGTGGAGGCACGCCCAGGCAGCAGCAATCTTGAGTGAAGGTGGGGTCCGGGCAGCAGCAAGGAAGGCAGGCTCAGGCAGAGGTAGAGGCAACAGTCCAGGGAGTCAGTGGGGCCTAGGCAGCAATCCTCAGTGTCAGTGGGGCCCACGCAGCAGTAGTGAAAGGCAAATCCAGGCAGCAACAGCAAAAGCAACAGCCCCTGGTGTAGGTGCGGCCCAGGCAGCAGCAGTGGAAGTAGGCCCAGGCAGCAACAGCAGTAGTCCCAGGTGTGGGTGGGACCCAGGCAGTAGCGGTCCCAGGTGTAAACAAGGCTCAGGCTGCAGCAGCAGCGGTGGTGTTAGCTGCTTTTGCAGCTGAAAACAGCTCAAATCAAAGGAAAACCCACACAAAAAAACAATAAAGAAAACCCAAAAGAACAAATATCTTTCTTGAAAAAGGGGGAAAGAAAAATAAACCCTCCTCCTCCAAAACGCTAGTATCAGCAGGAACACACTGACTGTGGCCCAGCATAGAGTCAGTTCCCTAAACTGAGGAGACTCTAAATCTCCTGGTTATTTTTTATTAAACAATGTTAACTGTTCTGTAAATTGTACTAACAGCAGTATACAGAGAAACTGCAATTTTACAAGGGAGAGGAGCAGCAAAGTCAGGCCCCAAACTCTGCCCTTCAACCAGTTTTCAGGGAAAATGAGGACAAACCTTAAATCCCACTTGAAGTCATCACAAAAGAGTAACAGTAGCAAATACATAAAAGACAGTCCAATCAGATAAAACAGTGCAGAGAATACAGGCCCCCATAGCAACCCGCCCATTCCTCCCATCTTCAGGCTACTCTAAGGCAGCCCGCTCCTACACCCCTTCCAGCTCTCGGTCTGCACCATGCTCCTTCCGGCTCTTAGACCGCCCTGACACACCTTCTGGCCACTTGTAGGACAGCCCGTCCTGCTTCCCCAGCATCCACCCCCCTCCCAACACCCCTCTTCCCCCCAGGACGACAGCGGTCAGGACGGCCAACCCACCTTCCGGCTTCCCTAACCGCCCTTCACACCTTCCGGCCACCTCCAGGACAGCCCGCCCTGGTACCTGCCCGTGTGACAGCGCTGAGGACAGCCTCCTCGCCTTCCGGCTCTCGGTTTGCCCGTAAGTACTATCTGGCTGTCACCCACCTCAACTCACCATCCGGCCTGTGAACTGCCCTGATACACCTCCCAGCCACCTCTAGGATAACCCATCCCGGTTACCCCTTCTCTGGACGACAGCAGGGAAGGATTCAGAACAAGTGGTCATGGTTTTAGAATATTGGGTAGATATTTTAGACTGAAGTAAGGAGAATTTCTTTCACTTGGTGAGTTGTGAACCTGCAGGATCATCTACTACAGAAGGCTGTGGAGGTGAAATCACTCAATATATTTAAGAAAGAAATAAATAGATTTCTAGAAATGTCAAAGGGTATCACGAGAGAGCAGAAGTATGATGTTGAGACAAAGGATAAGCCGTGATCATGTTAAATGATGGAGTGAACTCGATTGGCTACTCCTGCTCCTATTTTCTGTTTTGATAGCAGATCCTATTACATCAGAACAACAGTAAAGAAATAAAAATTGAAGGTGACTTTGAAAATATATGAAAAGGTCATCAGCATCTGGAAAAAAAAATCAATTCATTTGAGATATTAAAGAGATTGATGATTACAAAAAAAATGCAGTCACCGCAGTCCTATTGCTTACAGTTCTGAATTTATCCTTAAACTATGCATCTACAGTAGCAGGGAGAGATGCATAGAAGTTACTGAGGAAATAAACTTTTGACGACAGATTGAGCAATATTAGCTTTTGCTGCAGAGGGCGCTGCTGCTTCGAGCAATGCCAGACCAATACATCTCTCTTGGGTCTGGCAGTTCCAATTTTTTGGAGCCAATGCCTAGCCTTTGATCACTGTCTTTATAGAATAAAGTACAGAATTTATTGACTCATGACTTTAAGTAAGTCTCCAATTGCTGGTACCTGTATGGTGCTTTTGGAATACTTTATAAAATTACACTTATAAGTGAGGATTAACTGTAATATATGCAACTAGCCACATATCTGAAGCAAATTCCAGATTTTACCTTTGATTTGTGCTTATATCAAGAGATGATTGGGGAATTGAAATTGACTTCAGTGCCGTGAAACTGAGGGGGAGGATAAAATTCAGCAATAACATCTCAAGCAAAGGCAAAATGTTGAAATGCTTTCATGTTGTTTTGTGCATGTTGGTGGTATTGATGCTATTTTCACACTAAAGGAATGCTGAAATATTTGTAGAATTGTACTCCAACAACATAAATTATAAAGCATATTTCACATCTTTAATTACATTCTAAAGTGCTCCACAGTTAATTAGTGCTTTTGAAGCATAATTGTGTTGGGAAACATCAAATAATATCAAAGAAAACTGCAAAATCTTCACATTCACAGAAATGGAAAAAAAAGGAAGGCTGGGACTGGAATAGAGACAGACAAGAAAATAACAGAGGAATGATAAATGACTGAAATGTTAAATAATTGTTATTCTTCAATGTATCCAGAGATAGAGCAATAAACATGACATTAAATAATGAGACAAGTATATTTAAAATAAGAAGGGAGATGTATTGAGCAAATACCCCTTTAAGGAATGTCTAGGGCCAGACAGCATAATCTCAGGATACGGAGTCACACATTTAAAGCAGAGATAAGGAGTAATTTCGTCTCTAAGAAAGTAATGAATCTGTGTAATTCTTTACTGCAGAGGGCTCCAGGGGCTGTGTCGTTAAGTATATTCAAGACTGAGATAGACAGATTTTTAATCAGTAAAGGAATCAAGGGTTATGGGAAAAGGGCAGGAAGGTGGAGTTGAGGATTATCAGATGATCTCATTGTATGGCAGAGTAGACTTGATGGGTTAGAAAAAGGTAATCTATTTTCTTTCCCCAGATACTGCCAGACATGCTGAGTTTCTCCAGCAATTTCTGTTTATGTTTGTTTCAGAACCCCAGCATCCACGCTTTTATATTCTTTGTTTTATATTACTCTATTGAATGCTAGTTAGATCACATTTGGAGTGCTGCATGTAGTTCTAACCACCAAAATATGAAATGATACAGATACACAGGAAAGGATGCAAAGAAAATTTATAAGGATGATATCAGAAATCTATGCGTATACATTTCAAGAAAAGATTGACAGGCTGCATTTCTTTTAACTTAAAAAAAAACTGAGGCATGGCTAAAGATGTCTTTAAAATAATGAAAGGTTTTGATTGAGTGAACAAGAGACAATGATGCCCATTTGTAGGGCAAAGCACAACTAAATCAACATTCTTTTACAGAGTACTGAACATTTTTTTTTATGCATCACTTGCTGAACCATCATTTATTGCTCATTCCTAATTGGTCTTTGAACTGATTGGCTTGTTGGGGCCATTTCTGAGGGAAAAGTCAACCACATTGTTGTGGGTCTGGAGTCACATATACGCTAGACTAGATAAGGATGGCAGATGTCCTTGACAATTGCTTATGGTTACAATTAGGTTAGCTTTTAACCACATATTTTTATTGAACTGGGGTGGGGTTCAAATTTATGTCCCCAGAACATTAGTGTGGGTCTCTGGATTACATTACCACCATCACCACCTTCCACATGAATATGGACTTCATTACAACATACGGTGGATGAGGAAAATAGTATTGATACATCTAAGTGGAAGTGAGGTTGACATTTGGGGGAGAAGGGAACAAATGGTTATAAAAGATTTATATGAGGCAAGGTGTATTGAGAATTGAGGGTCCTATTAATCATGTATTCATATTCCATATTTGATATTTTCAATGCAGCATGAATCTCACCTGTGTCATATTAATAACTACCCTTCTGTAAATGTAAAAAAACTCTCTGTCAGAAACACAGAGGTCACAATGCCCATTGAACTAGTGTCAACAGTTTACCTCGGTACCAAATGTGTCCTAATATCTGTTATTTTCAAAAATAATGTTTTGTTCTTAAAATGATTGAAAACTAACCTCCAAATGTAGGTGGGCAAGGAGACAATAGTCATCCAATCATGGAATAACTGTCCCATGGCCATTGTCCTAGAGGAGTTAGACAGGTGAATGACATAGCATTGATGGCCAGATACCAAAATGAGGAACATTAACAGGGATAAGAGGGGGAGGAAGGGGCGAGACAATCCAGGGAGATAAGCCTCACCATCTCCTACATTAACTTAAGCGAAAAGCAAACATTACTGGTGTCAAGATCACCAAAGCTACCAAAAGCACGTAGGATCAGTGAGATGTGGGACTGCGCTGCCTCTACTCCTCCATTCTACAAACAACTCTGGGATTGGTAAAGCAATATATTTCAAGTAATATATTTCCTTTCCTCACCTAATTAAAGTACCATATCTAAACTGCTGCTTCTCAGTAGAGTTATAGAACTGTAGAGTTAAAAGCTTGTACAGCACCGAAACAGACCCTTCGGTCCAACTCGACCATGCCAACCAGAACCTCTTCTGAACAGTCCCATTTGTCTGCATTTGGCCCATCTCCCTCTAAATCTTTCCTACTTATGTATCGGTCTAAATGTCTGTAATGATACTTGAGAAGGATTCTGCTGGCTGCTGAACTAGAAACTTGAGTTTCTGACTGCTACAATGAAGTTTTGGTCAGCAAGATTTACTTTTAAAAACTGAAAGGGGCAAATTGTTTCTTTCTTCTGGACTGGAGAGAGACAGCTCATGAACTATCAGAAAATTATTATAAACTTTCAACTGCCTATATTAGATAACTGTGATCACAAACCCCTAAAAATCAACAGATGCAAAGAGACCAGAGTAAAGTATCAACACTGATACACAGTGGTTTAATTCTTTGATGTCCATCCTAGTGCAGTTCCATGAAATCCGGCAGTCTATGTGTGCATAGCAATGTTCCAAAACTAAATTAACGATAGGACTTAAATAGAAATCTTATCAGTGGTCTCCACGTCCCATAAATTAATTAGAAAGAAGAAGTGTTGATTTTTTTAAATGGTGTTGCTTGAAGCCTGTATTTTGGATTAGACACTGGAGTAACTCTTTAACTGAGTGTTATTAAATTTTTTATGTCCATTTTATAGGGCAGAAAGGTACTTGGTTTAATACTTCTTCTGAAAAATGACATTTCTGGCGCAGCACTTCCTTCGTACTCAATTGTAGCATCAGATTAGATGATAAACTGAAGTCTTTGTGGTGAGGATTGAATCCATCTGTTTCATGTTAACTTTTTCAAGCATGGAATGCTTCACATTTATTACTGATTGCTCAACATAGGCAACTTCCTGCTTCAACAAAGATTCAAAACAAAGATTTAATGATATGAAACTGATGAAAACATCTGGGAACTTATCAATGTTCAAAATGATGCTATCTTCTCAGCATGCTCTGAATGTTTGTGTCAATATTTTATTGAATTTCTTGCCCTGGTCGCTTCAAACTCAGGTTTGTGCAAAATCACACACAAATTTAATCATGGATAAATCTTAAGCCAGTACTAAATAGAAATAACATGTTTTATTCTTTAGATATGTTGAGTTGTTTACACAGAATAAAGATCACATTTTTCCAAACTTGACTGGATCAGTCAATCATTATTTAATAAGTAAATAAAAGAAGAAATTAGCCACTTTGAGCCTGTTTAACTTGAACACTTCCTTTGCATGGAACAGAACCCATGATAAAAATGAAAAGTCTAGTTTGACTCTTAAGACACAAGTCTTAGAAGGTCAAGTTCAAAGATGCCAGCTCCATGAAGGGAATAACCACATAACAGACAGAATTAAATGCACCCTGCTGAAATGGCATAATGACAGACAGGGTAGGACTGGAGGAATGGCTGACAGTACCCATGCCTGGTTTTGACATTGGGAAAATTGTCCCCAGCATCGTGGAAGGAGGAATGTGCCTAATGTGAGAATCTCACTTTTTTTTTCTTTTTTTTTAATAACCCCCACACTACCGCCTAACTGCAGTAGTGCTTATATTTCCCCCAGCATCCATGTTGTGTGTATGCAAGTGTGAGACACAGTGAAAGACAACAGGTGTACAAATCTTTATTAAATTTCCACCACCAGGAAGAAAGGAAGCACTAGAGTGAGAATCTCACCATATAGTGGTGGGACGTAGCACAGACTAATTAATGAGCCACTTAAATCCAATTGCTCCTAAACTCATTGGGATTTCAGGTGACTTGGGGATTTTAATACATCATGCTGTTCCCTGTGGTCACAAAACAAGCATGACACAGGGAAATTGAATTTCCTTTATTGAGAAAGCTGTCAGGATGGTAATAGTAAGCAAGCAACGTGGGTTCAGTCTTTGGCATTTTGCTGTACAATGGGTAAGACATTATCGAATTTCTAGTCCAATCAGTTCAACCCTACCCTGCAATTCATACTACTTACAGCCACTCTAATGCCTAATTGTCAAGCATGGAGGGTTGCATTACAATGGAATCACAAAGTGCTGCCAATTGATTTTCTGAGACCAAGAGATAATACAACAGCCTGTAAGGTCTCAAATAGAAATTCCCTTGGATGGGAAGAAGAGACCAGTCTCAGAGAGTAAGCAAACTTTGCTGAAAGTTGTGGAGGTTGCAGAGCTCATTGTTTTCCTCAGCCACCTTAGAGAACCAGCCTCTGGATAGACACTTGGACCTGTATTGTGTTGCTGCAGTTTTTGGTGCACAGCAGCAATGGCGAGGCAGGAGGGGGATGAAGGCCCTCAATCCCACATTAGCATCAATGGGACGAAGAAGTGCAGGGAGGCACCTGCAGGAATGAGGAGCACAAGCCAGACAACCCGGGAACTTCATCTCATTACACTCCAGTAGGGTACTCTCCCTCTCCAATTCCATTGTGCTAGTAACTTCAGTGCATCCACTGAAGGAAACTGCACAGGCCAGGTTTCTCTAGGCCCTACTCTCCTGCCAAAATCATCACAGCCACCAAGGCATATGAGCCAGCATGGGTTTTTGGGACAGAACTTATACATAGAGTTTGACAAATAAAAAAGATACTTTGAGGGCACATAGATCATAAGGATGTCCATTATATATGGAGAAAGTGAGGACTGCAGTTGCTGGAGATCAGAGTCGAGAGTGTGGGGCTGGAAAAGCACAACAGGTCAGGCAGCATCCGAGGAGCAGGAGAATCGATGTTTTGGGCAGGAGCCCTTCATCAGGAATGAGGCTTGTGAGCCAAGGGGGTGAAGAGATAAATGGGAGGGGGTTGGGGCTAGGGGGAAGGTAGTTACCTTACTCGCAACCCCACTCCCTCCCACTTATCTTCTCACCACCTCGGCTCACAAGCCTCATTCCTGATGAAGGGCTCCTGTCCATGATATATGTCTGCTTTACACTTCCAAAAATATATATTACAGTATTTCCAAAACTGTATTCATTGCTATAGATTTTTTAAAAATTCTTCTAGGTGCTGACATGGTTGTCTGTGTTGAAAGCAGTAAAGCATCCAATCCACAACAGGAGCTTTTCTTCCATCCGGATATCTTTTAGTATAAAGCCAGAAATGTGGAGGAATGGCTGACAGTACCCATGTCTAGTTTTGACATTGGGAAAATTGTCCCCAGCATCATAGAGGAAGAAATGTGCCTAATGTGGGAATCTCACCAAATGGTGGTGGGATGTAGTTCAGGTTAATTAATGAGTCAATAAAACCTATTACTCCTAAACCCACTGGAATAGCCTAATATTTGGGGATTTCAGTAAAGGCTCCCAAGATTGATTCCAGCGATGATGAGGTTGGCGTGAAGACACTGGAGCTGGGATCATAGCATTGTAGACACTGCACACACAATTTATGTAAATAATGGTGAAATTCTGAAGAGGTCCCTTCTGCCAAAAAGTTGAGGATTGTTATCACTATAAAGGCAAATGAAGTTCTTGCAGACAGTGGTGCTATCTAGAAGTCGGCAGATTTAGGCTACATCTTATAAGATACCTTACTATCTCTATGTAAGTGGCAGATTGCTGCATTGAAGTTCATGGAATATTGTGTATTTGCACACACTGGACTGCAGCCAGTGGCAACTATAGCATGATCCTACAGTACTGGTACATCTCAGCTGGAAGATGAACAGGGAGAGTGGCAGGATTGACCCATGCCATCAAGCTATTGGTTTCAGGAGATCTGTGAAGACCGTAAGTGAAAGCCATCTTTCACTTTTACTTTTGAGCCACACACTTGTTTCATGGTGCCCTAATATGCCCTTCATCCAGCTATCCAACTGGTTTCTTTCCAACCAGCATGTTTACTAAGGAAAGCTCCATACTATGTATCTATGTGTCTATGAAAGACATAACTCCTCCTTTAGACAGACAGTATCCCATTCCTGGACAGACAGTGCCCCATCCTTCCCCTATTAAATCTCATTTTCCTTTGTTGTCAACACTTTAAGGTAGCCAATAGTCACATGGACAACTTCCTGTTTGCACTTTACCATGGCCTTCATCCACAGTTACCTAATCTTAGTCATTTGATTTCCATCAGCCTTTAAACCGCAGTCTGGTTTCTTCCATAAGCCATTGGGAGTTCTGAAGAGACATATTGGATTTGAAATGTTAACTCTTTTTTTCTCCATAGATATTGTCAGACTTGCAGAGTTTCTCCAGCACTTACTGTTTATGGTCTTCCCATGTTGTACCACAACCCACAGACATAAGTTGCCTTGCTTCCCTTCCCAAAACCTGGAAAGCTTACCCCATAACTTGATACAGCGATCACTTAAATCCATGTGAATAGAAGTCAAAGCAGCAAATATTTGCAAGGAAGAGTGAAGGTTATCGGGTATATACAATCAGGTATCTGGAGTGATGATTTTCTCAACTGGCCAGAGCTCATTAAGAAGATTCTCTTAATTCCAGTGAGTCAAATTTTAAATGAGAGGCTATTGCAGATAAGCTTAATTTCACTGCCCACCATTCTTCTCACCTACTCAGGTACTGAAAAACCCCACCTCTTGAGTCATAGAATAGTTGCAGTGCAGAAGGAGGTCATTCAGCCTATCATGCTGGCCTGCTGAAGGCACAATTAATCTGGTGCCACTCCCCAATCTTTACCCCATAACATTGCAAATTCTTCCTGTTCAGATGAAGATTTTTTTTTACTTAAATGACCCTGCCTTGATGAAAATTTCCTTTTGTAAAATGGGAGAGATCAACAAGGCAGCTCTTCATGACAGGCTTCTGGTCCCCCAGTTGAAAACCAGATAGCAGAGCACTCTCCATTGAATCACTGACCAAACATTCCCAGCAGGTTCAATAACCAGTTATTCCCAGTCATATGATTTCTAGGAAGCCTGGTTAAAACAAACCTCTAACCACAGTGACTTCTGATGACCTTGTTTTTAATGAAACCGCTCCAGGCCATTTTACAGAATTTGGAATAAGTTCATTTTTCACAATCCTTCAAAACTTAGGTCCTTCGGGACATATTAAATATTAAATGCTTTTGCAACACATGGTGGACAAAATCACTACTTGTTGCTTTTTTGGCCCAGATTTTCCGATGTCCAGACAGTCATTATTCCAGCATAGACAGAGTTGTACATAGGCATCCTGAGAAATTACCATCATAGCAAACTCCAAATGATTTATTGGGAAGTTGGAGATTCTACTGTGCCATTCCTCTGCCTGAACACCTCCAAAGCTCTCCATTTAAATCAGAGAATTCAGAGGGTTCTGATGAAATGAAGTAAAATAGTTACTTATGAAAAGTTAAAATATTAAATACATGTTCTAACTCCTATGGAAATATCCAACAGGTTCCATACTTGCCTCATAAACCTCCAACTCTACCATTCCCAGATAACACCAGACCTTGTCTGAAATTCCTTTACCCCATTCTGTATCTAACCCTAATCTGGATCTGACTACCACTTCCCCTCCCTGTAGCTGACACCCTCCTTTTGTCTCCACTACTGACCCAACATCCCTCCCTGATGGTGGAACCAAACCCCCTTCCTCTGCTCTGCATTCAATCTCTCTATCCCTCACAGGTGGGCTTGGTCACCCAATCCCCTTTTCCCTAGTGCTAGGCTCAAACCACCCCCACTCTATCCTCTCATGCACCTGAACATCACTCTTATGTACTTGCCATTTGACAAAACTATAAAAATGGCTATGTAGATCTTTAAATGTCAGAATATGGCAGCTAACTGCTGAAAAATGACACGGTTTGCCCTTTTCCAACATTTCTTAACTACAAGAGAACTATCAGGATGGAAACATGGCTCCATGTTTCTGAGAAGTCCCAATCAGAATACCCCCTCAGAAATTCAGTTTCCCTTCCTTTGTAAAATAAAAAAGGTGCGGATCTCCACTCCTCAGAAAATCAGGCCCATTGTGACATAAATCTCAAAGATGCAAACAGAGAGGAAGAGGGTAAGTCTTTGTTATATGCATAAAGTTGATTTGTATTATAGAGTCAGAGATGTACAGCATGGAAACAGACACTTCAGTCCAACTCGTCCATGCGACAAGATATCCAAAATAAATCTAGTCCCATTTGCCTGCAATTGGTGCATTCCTTCTAAACCCTTCCTATTCATATACTGATACAGATGCTGTAAATGTTGTAATTGCACCAGCATCCACCACTTCCTCAGGCAGCTCATTCCATACACGCACCACCCTGTTTGAAAAAGTTGATCCTTAGGTCCCTTCTAAATCTTACCCCTCACCCTAAACCTATGCCCTCTTGGTTTGGAATCTGCTTTCCCAGAAAAAGACCTTGGTATTCACCCTATCTATGCCTCTCATGATTTTATAAACTTCTATCAGGTCATCCCTCAGCTTTTGATGCTCTAGGAAAAATAGCCTCAGCTTATTCAGCCTCTCCCTATAGCTCAAACCCTCCAAATCTGGCAATATCCTATTCCAGTCTTGGGCAACTGTCTTTGTGGAGTTTGCACATTCTCTCAGTATCTGTGTGGGTTTCCTCTGGGTGCTCCGGTTTCCTCCCACAATCCAAAGATGTGCAGAGTAGGTGAATTGGCCATGCTAAATTGCCCATAATGTTCAGGGATGTGTAGGTTAGGTATATTAGTCAGGGGTAAATGTAGAGTGATAGGGTAGGGGAATGGGTTGGTGTGGATTTGTTGGGCCAAATGGTCTGTTTCCACACTGGAGGGATTCTATGAAAAAAAAATCTTTTCTGAACCCTTTCAAGTTTCACAACATCCTTCCTATAGGTTTTGAAAAAGTACTGGTGAGAAAAACGAAGGCTGTGTCAGAAAATGTTTATCTGCTTTGATAAGAATCAGCTTTTTTTGCAGTTTATTAGATAAACATTAAATTTCTATGCAATGGAACATACCAGAATGGTTTTCCAAGTGTATTATCTTAAAAATGCAATTGAAGAAAACTGTTGATATTAAATCATTGAGTATTCTACAGCTGACCATTTTTATTAGAAACACAGGTATGTTGCTTATACTTTTCACATTCCTGAATTGTAGGTCTTTTACGGTTTTTTTAAAACTCCTAAAGTTTTCCACAGCACACCATTACAGAAGAATTTCACAACCTGCCAAGCTCTCAATGGAAAACATGCAGACTGGCCACATGCCAAGTGTCCTAATACTCATACACTTATTCCAAGATTCTATGGTTTATTGTTATGCTGAAAGACTGGTCACTTAAGAAATTCATTTTTTAAAATTACAGTAATATGTAGTAAGACATATAAAAGTACAATATTTTCTGGGGGACTCATGATACAGTCTCACATTTCAATATACATCAGCCATGTCCGAAACTAGTTAAAGCATGCTGACCCTAACCTGATGATTGCAGACCTCATCATGAGGCAGTTAGTTAACAGCAGCTGTTTATCACCATTGTGCAAAATAACTGCAACTTGCAGACCAACTCAGCATTGTTTTTAAGGGGTAAGCTGACACTTACATCATGGAAAGTTTAATTTCCAAAAAACCAAATGGATAGATGGATTTTATGTTGCGTATTAGTTTACTTTCAAATATTTTTATATGGTTACAAAGGCAAAAGAAAAGCATTGCAGTTTCCTTTCAAAAATGTTTTGTTGCTTCTGTTTAAAATGCAAAATTACTGAATAATTGTAAGATAATTTCAAATTCAAAATAATAATAAATTTACTATTTGAAATGTTATTATAGTTTCCTTATGGTGCTTCTTTCAATAGGAAAGCATTCTTAATGAGAACAAAAAGTGAAATATTTTCTTGAAACATATTGGAATGTGGTAGAAGATAATCTTTTATTCCATATCAACGGCTGGATGTGTTAAATTGATCGAAATATTTTCCAGTTGGAGCATTCACGTAGACCTCATTTTTCAGAAATTTCTCCCTGCAAAAAAAAGCATTTATAGTTTTTTTCTATTGTTATGAGATATTTGTCTAATCTACATTCTACCCTTCTTACTCAAAAGGTTCATAGTTTGAGGTGAAGACTGTGGTTGGCAACAGATATGATTATTATGTGTTAAACTTGTGTTTTCATTTATATAAAAATAAATTCTGCAAGTGTGGAAATCTGAAACAAACACCGAAGATGCTGGAGAAACCCATCAAGTCTGGCATCTGTGGAGAAAGAAACAGAATTAATGTTTCGAGTCCAGTTTGACTCTTTTTCAAATATTGTAGCACCAACCAATCAACGAATTTCAGGACAGTTAATGGATTTTCAGTGTCAGTTTCTATTTTGTTCATTTGTTTAAATAGTAGTTTATAAAGTCATTTAACATCCACTTTTCCCTATTCTTTCATAAAACCTCTCCAGCAGGGTGGAAATCTATTCACATAAGGTGGTATGCTTTTACACCCAGGTATTCACCATATTAAACTTCCTTAGTGTGACCTATGTCAATAACAGAATTAAGAAAGGTAAACCATTGTATTTTTTATGACCTTTCATGGGATGTGGGCATGTGGGCATGCTGGGTCAGCATTTATTGCCTATCCCAGATGTTCTTCAGGAGATGGTAGTGAACTGCCATCTTCAAACGATGCAGTCTTGTTGGTTTAGATGGACCCACAATGTCATTACGGAGGGAGTTCCTAGGATTTTGAAAGAATGGCATCAGGATGGTGAGTGGCATGGAGGGAACCTGAAGGTGGTGAGACTCCCATCTACTCCTCTTGATCTTCTAGATGGTAGTGATGCTTCCTAAGGAGCCTTGATGGATTTCAAAAGGGCATCTTGTAGATGCTATATACTTTTGCTGCTGAACATCAGTGTGGAGGGAGTGAATACTGTGGATATGGTGTCAATCAAGGGGGTTGTTTAGTCATAGATGCTTCTTGAGTGCTGGACCTACACTCATTCCATCACATTTCTGACTTGTGCCTTGAAAACAGGGGACAGGCTTTGGGGAATTTGGAGTTACGCGCTACAGAATTTCCAGCCTCTGTCTTATTCTTGTAGGCAGAGTATTGTAAGCTAGTCCAGTTCAAAGTGTGGTCAATAGTAACCCCCAGTGTTGTCAAAGCCTGTCACCTTTGCAGTATCCAATGTCTCCCGTCATTTTTTGACATCCTGTGGAAAAAACTATATTGGCTGAAGACTGGCACCTAGCAGCTCAGTACCTCTGGAGGGGGTTGAGATGGATCATCCACTTGGCACTTCTGGCTGAAGATTGTCTTAGATACCTCAGCCTTATCTATTGCACTCACATCCTGAGCTCCCCCAGCATTGAGAATGGGGATATTTGTGGAGCTTCCTCCTCCATTGAATTGTTTAATTGTTCACTGCCATTCATGGCAGTACTGCTCACTGGTTAGATCTGATCCTATGGTTGTGGAATCACTTTGTTCTATCACTTACTCCATAAGCTGTTTGGCACACACGTACTGCAATTTTGTAGCTTCATCAAGTTGACTGACACCTTATTTTTAGGTATACCTAATGCTGCTCCTGGCATGCCCGCCTGACTTGATGGTAGGTAATGGAAGACTGAGAATATGCTGGACTACGAGGTTGCAGATTGTGTTGGAATAGAATTTTACTGCTGCTGCTGGCTCACAGCACTTCATGTTTGCCCATTCTCAAGTTGCAGATCTGTTTGAAGTCTATCCCTTTAAGCATAGTGGTTGTGCCACACCACACAATGGTGGGTATTCTCAATGTGAAGACCGGATTTTTTGTCTCCACAAGAAATGTGCAGTGGTCATTTCTACCAATATTGTCTTGGACAGTTGCATCTGTGGCAACCAGACTGGTGAAGATAAGGTCAAGTGTATTTTTTTTGTTTTGTTGGTTCCGTTGCCACCTCCTACAGAATCAGTCTAGCATCTATGCCATTTAGACTTTGGCCAGCTCAGTCTATAGTGGTGCTGCTGAGGTAGTCTTAGTCGTGGATATTGAAGTCCCCCATCCAGGGAATATTCTGTAGCCTTGCCACTCTCAGTGCCAATTCAAGTAGTGTTCAACATGAAGGAGTGGCAGTGCGTGGTGATCAGCATCTGGTTGATTGACTTGGTGCCATGAGACTTCATGTGGTTCAAAGTCAACGTTGAGGACTCCCAGTGTAATTCCCTCTTGACTGTATATCACTATTAAAATCATAGAGATGTACAGTACAGAGACAGACCCTTCAGTCCAACTTATCCATGCCAACCAGATATCCGAAACCATTCTAGTCCCATTTGCCAGCACTTGGCCCATATACCTCTAAATCCTTCCTATTCATATACCTGTCCAAAGTATTCTGCCACCTCTGCTTGGATCGGTATTGTCATGGGTCAGAACAGACACAGGGATGGTAATGCTGTTTTTTGGGACATTTTCTTTAAGGTAGGATTCCACGAGTATGATTATGAAGACTGTTGTTTCAGACAGTGTATATTTTGACACCCAACCCCCAAATATTTATAAGGAGGACTTTGCAGGGTGTACATGACAGCATTTGCCGCAGTCATTTCCAGTGCATTGGTCGATGCCAGGTGGTCTGTCAAGTTCCTTTCTTTGGTTTGAGACTTTTTAGTGGTTGATACAACTGAATGACTTGCTAGGCCATTTCAGAGGGCAATTAAGATTCAACTACATTGCCATGGGTCTGGAGTCACATACATGCTCGACCAGGTAAGGATGGCAGTTTCCTTCCCTAATGGAGATTAATAAACCAATTGCATTTTCATGATAAAACAAAGAATTGCAGATGCTGGACATCTGAAATAAAAACAGAAATTGCTCTTGAATTTCAGCAGATTTGGCAGCATCTGTGGACAAAAAGCAGACTTAACGTTTAGAATCCAGTGGATGTTTTTGAATATTCTGAAGAAAGGTCACTTGAAACTTTATCTCTGATTTTTATACACAGATCTGCTGAACTGTTGAAGCAATTTCTGTTTTGGTTTAGGTTTCTATTATAATGGACAATGATTTCATGGACATTAGTAGACTTTTAATTCCGCCATATTCAGATTCAACCCCAGGTACCCTGAACATGACCTAGGACTGTGGATTATCAGTCCGGAGGCAATATTGCCAGACGATTGCCACCCCCTGGTTTAGGTAGCTAATTGGGTTGTTGACCTATTTATTTCACGATAAATGTCAAAGGTAAATTAAAGTTTAAAGATGTTAGAGCATATTTAAAGTTCTTACCGTGCCTTATGATCCCTGCACAGCAGTATGTTTTGGCAGTCCATTTCCTTCCGAAGTTGCCGATTCATTCGCTGCTGCTGTCGTTCAAGAAGCACAGCTGCCCGAGCATCGTTGCTGCGCAGCCTTTCCCATTCT
>NC_057728.1:20806379-20833408 GCF_004010195.1 Chiloscyllium plagiosum
TAAAGAGATAAAAGCCAGTCACAAGAAACTGGCATCTCCTCTTTCAATTTTCATGTGCCTGTTAAGGAGTATACTTTAGACATGAAAGGTTGCCTGCTGATTATCCAGTTTATAAGAAACCAACATAGTTAGATGTGGGAATAAACAAAGGAGCACTATTTCAGTAGCTTTTTTTTGACCAGCAGAAGAGAGAAAGATACTCGGATTGGCAACAGCAAGGACTGGACCTCTCTCTCTCGTATCCTCATCATCACATTAAAAAGTGCTCAAAGAAAAAGTAAACTGGAGAAAAACCTATTTACTGCAAACTTAAAGTTATCCACAGATTTCATTAATACTTAGAATACAAGGCAATCATTAAGCAACTGTGTCACAGAACATTTAAACTGCATAGCCTCCCATCTGGATCAGACTCTCTCTCCATTTCAAATGTTATACTTGCCCATGTGTTTGGTGTCATGTTTTATTATTATTTTGTAAAGCTAGTAAGTATGATTGCTGCATGAGAACAAATAAAAATCCTACCCACTCAAAGAAAAAAATCAAGGACATGTTGTCGTCTAGCACCATCTTCAGAGAGAGAAAAACAGAGTTAATAAACTGCTAAACTACATTAATAAATGTAAAAGAAGATTCCACAGAATTCTGCTAAGGATGGAAAAGTGAGAATAAATTTATAGGGCTGAATTGCCCAAGCCCCTGAACAACACACTGAGTCAGTTGAGAAAGTATGGTAGGATTGGAAAAATGAAATGAATGTTGAAAAAATAGTGCAAATTTCCACCCAAGGTTTAAACAGCAAGACAAGAATTTTACTAGAGAGGCAATTATCAACTGCTGTGCTTCCATGTGATAGTGCTCTGGAAATCAAGCCCCACTAATCCCAGAGTCATTACAAAGGTTAAAGACTTTGAATTCCATAATTTACCCATGCTTTAGACCCAGGTGGAAGAAAACATGGACCAGGTTTCTGTACTTAGATTTACTAGTTTTACCAGTTAATGATTTTTACTATTGGCAAACGATTATGAACTGTTGATATATGATTCTATTAGTTAAAACACTAATTTGACTTTAAAAATACCTGCTCTACACAGATACATGCACACAGAGACAGAAGTAGACAGACACAAAATATAAAATGGGTTTTATGGATGGTGGCAAAGATTGGGAAGATAGTTCAGTGGTCTCTTTACACTGGATTTGCTCAGATGATACTTCTGTTGATCAGAACCCTGGAAGTAAACTGGCTATCTCCAGGTTTGAGATGCTGTTTACTGCAGAGCTGGAACACAGCTCCTTTCCTCCCAGAGGTGCAATAGCTTCTGCTCTGATCATTTACATCCTCAAAATGTTCAATACCTGGAAGACAGTTTCCATGAGCTGAATTATTCCAGTCCTGAATAAGGGGATGGCACTGTGGCTCAGTGGTTAGCACTACTGCCAGGGACCTGAGTTTGATTCCATCCTTGGTTGATTGTCTATATGCAGTTTGCATACTCTGCCCATGTCTGCATTCCTCCAGGAGTTCCTGTTTCCTCTGACAGTCCAAAGATGTGCAGGTTCGGTGGGTTGGCCATGCCAAATTGCCCATAGTGTTTAGAGATATACAGGCTAGGTGGACTAGCCAGGGGATTTGTAGGGTTACAGGGATAGGGTGGGAGGGTGGGTCTAGGTGGGATTCTCTTTGGAGGGTCAGTGTGGACTCGATGGGCTAAATGGCCTACATCCACACTGTAGGGATTCTACGATTCTATGATATGGGTAATGGTGAGTCAATTAGGAAAATATGGCAAAACAAAACAAAAATGCTCAACGTTGAGAAAGAAGCTATAATTTTTCACATATGGTATTAATTGCCAGAGATAAACTTGAAACAAATGCAGAAAATGCTGGAGAAACTCAGCAGGTCTCATAGTACAGGTCTCTTGCCAAAGATGCTCCAAATTCAACATATTATGTTCTTCTGCCTGTTTGTAGCAATTAAATCAAATTTCAACTGGAAATTTTCATATTTATCCAACAGATTTTATAACTCCAACGGTAATGTTATCAATTCAGCTGACTCATCTAATTCATTACCGTCTGCATATTTGGACTGCTTTGCATTGATTTTCTGAGAATAGGTTTCATATATGGAGATTAGGAAGAATAGTCCAAGTACTGGCACCAGGGGCATCTTATTCAATACTTCCAACAAATAATCAACATAACTAGATTGTGCCATGAACAGATTGTAAATTTTAAAACAAATCTGTCTCCCTACTATAAACAGATCACAATTTAATTTATTAATCGTGTTTAAACATGGAGGGACATTATTTCACACACTCTTTCTGTTTCTGGACTCTGCGACAACACTGTTTTCAATTTAAAAACCAGAAGGGCTTATTTCATACACTTTTATCTGTGATAGGAGTGCAGGTTTGGGGGGAGTGTTGTTTCACAAGAAGCACACATACAAATATACATGCAGGATAATACAGAACAAAGGTACAGGAACTAAATCTCAAATGTTTCTGATGTGAAGACTATGTCTTTTTTTTTGCCTTTATAAACTGTGGACTGCAATGATATAGAACTTTTCATGGATTTACCAGGATGGATCAATAGACAATTTTCTGATTCAGTATGTGGATGCACCTACTAGAGAAGGTGCAAAACTTGACCTACTCTTGGGAAATAAGACAGGGCAGGTGACTGAGGTGTCAGTTGGGGAGCTGGAAAAGGATAGACCAGATCTAAAAGTTGAAGTTCTAAATTGGAGAAAGGCCAATTTTGATGGTATTAGGCAACAATCCCTCCAACAACTTGCCCACCACCGAGGTCAGGCTCACCGGTCCCTGGCTTGTCTTTACTGCCCTTCTTAAACAGTGGCACCACGTTTGCCAACCTCCAGTCTTCTGGCACCTCACCTGTGACTATCGATGATACAAATATCTCAGCAACTTGCCCACCACCGAGGTCAGGCTCACCGTTCTATAGTTCCCTGGCTTGTCTTTACTGCCCTTCTTAAACAGTGGCACCATGTTTGCCAACCTCCAGTCTTCCGGCACCTCACCTGTGACTATCGATGATACAAATATCTCAGCAAGAGGCCCAGCAATCACTTCTCTAGCTTCCCACAGAGTTCTCGGGTCCACCTGATCAGTTCCTGGGGATTTATCCACTTTTAAAATATGTGACTAGGAAGGGTTTGGAGGGATATGGGCCGGGTGCTGGCAGGTGGGACTGGATTGGATTGGGATATCTGGTCAGCATGGACGGGTTGGACCGAAGGGTCTGTTTCCATGCTGTACATCTCTATGATTCTATGACTCTAGTTTCACAGCAAGGAATTTGATTTCTATTGTGAACTCTGTTTCTGCAGCTGTGGGTTCCTGCAATGTGCAGAAGATCAAGACCTGAGAAATTGTTTACAAATGAAGCTGATAAATTCTCAGCCAACTGAGCAGGTTAAACTGGAAGCAAGTTACAGAGACACAGAGAGATAGAAAGGCACAGATGTGTGTGCAGCTATTCTCCCTGTTGCCTGTATAAGTTGCCTGTTCTCTGCAGTAAAAAAAACTAAATTTAAACTTGAAAAAAAATTGATATCTTTCTTGCAGCGGTAGATGCGAACTATGACTTTTGAACTGAAAAAATCAGAGACATTTTTCAAGTGAATCAGTCTCTCTGTAGATCTTACAAATCAGTGGAAGCTTCCCAAGAAATAACTGAACACCAAGGGCCTGACTGCCAAAGAAGGATCATCTCAACTTTGGAACCAGGAAGCAAAGACCACTGAACTGACTTTCCAGTTTTCTACCTCCACCATAATCAATTTTCCCCATTTGTTTGTGTGTGGATAAGCAGGACTTTATAAGGGAATTTGAGTTCTAGTTAGTAGTATTTATACCATTCCTAACTCTTAAAAAAGACTGAAAACTCTAATTTAGAAAAGGTCATTGTAATTTCCCAACCTGGTGAATAGATAAACCTCCTACTGATAGCAGCTATTCTTAAAATAGATCCACATATTGGTGATGCACTTTTTAAAAAAATCAGTTTTAGGGAGATCAGATTTAAATTTGATGTTACATATTATTCTCAGAATATATATGAATGTAATTTGAGTTTTTTTTAACCCATTTCTAAAATAATGCCTACTGTTGAAAAAATACACATTATGTTGAAGCATGTTGATTTTTCCATTACATTGATATTTGGGTGACTTGTAAATTATCCTGATGAGTGCAAGATGAAAAACTTTAACAAAAAGTGCCTTTTTTGGCAATACTCAACTCTGTACTATTAAATGACTATTATGTATATTGTCATAATTTGTATACAGGGAGTCAGAGCTTGTTTATTGAAATAAAGGTTTGTGTACATCATGACCAGTATCTGGTGTTAACTTAAAACATAACAATATTTTTCAGTGTATTTTAAATTACAGAGGATCTAATAGCTCAGTGGGCAAATACTACATAGTGTATCACTAATCTATGCACACAAAACAGACATTAATTCCCAATCTTGTCTAAAATGGCTATAAAAATAAGGAAAAATTCTAAGTATGAGGATTGCTCTTTGTGGCCCAAGATTAGGGAAGGTGAAAAAAATTAGACTCCCCATTATTGACCATCATCCTATAATTGCTGTAAAGTATGCTTGTGTAGATATGAGACAGAATTCACTCAATGTCCATTATCACTCACCATGTATTGTGCATGAAGAGTGTAAAAGGTAGTGAATAATTCCAATTTCATCAGAGCTACATAAAATATAAATATGGCAAATGGTGGGGAAATGTGCAAAATGAAAGACCACTAATACTAATACCTTTTTTTCCTGGACCTGTTGCTTCTGTTTGCGAGTAACATCATCTATCTGGTCTGGTGTCATTCCTTTCCAGCGATGTACAATGACTCGATTTGGTCCAAACGCACTAAATGCCTGTTTTGGGTCTTCTGTTAAGAAATCACTGTACATTTGGTTTTGAATGTCAATTGCATTATCTTCTTGCTCTTGGAGTTTTTCAAGTTTACGTTTTGTAGCAGATTCAGTTGCCTAAACCACAAAGATAAAAAAAACTTCCTATTTATTGTCTTTTTGCGAAAAACAATAGAATCAAGGAGAAAAATGTCATTTGTTTTGTTGACCTATTGAACTTAATGGAAGTATTTTTTAACTTTTCTCAGTTTGTAATGGAAGATGCCAAATTAGTTTGCCCTTATGTAAAAGGTAAATATGCAAAGCTGCACAGATGCTTGAGATTATATATTTTATTTAGTCTTGCTGAAATTGCAGAAACAATTTAGGACTAACGGACTAAGCAAGGTATGGATTACCACATGCAGTAGCTAAAGCAAAAGTGATGATTTAAAGGGGAATATTTCTGTTGATAATAACAAGTGGGTGGCACGGTGGCACAGTGGTTAGCACTGCTGCCTCACAGCGCCTGAGACCCGGGTTCAATTCCCATCTCAGGCGACTGACTGTGTGGAGTTTGCACGTTCTCCCTGTGTCTGCGTGGGTTTCCTCCGGGTGCTCCGGTTTCCTCCCACAGTCCAAAGATGTGCAGGTCAGGTGAATTGGCCATGCTAAATTGCCCGTAGTGTTAGGTAAGGGGTAAATCTAGGGGTATGGGTGGGTTGCGCTTCGGCGGGTCGGTGTGGACTTGTTTCCACACTGTAATGTAATCTAAAAAAAAAGTGTAAGGTTTTATATATATATATATATATATATATAGATATATAGATATTACCACTTACCATAACTAACCATTCTTGATAAAATAAGTACTTAAAGAAAAAAATAGAAAGTTGAGAAGGTCAGGGGAGGTAGGGGGCAGGACACTTTGACTTGAGAGGGAGTAGAATTATAGAACAATAAAGAGCCAGGTGTGATTTGTTTTTACATGGACTTGTTAGTGCTAAAATGAAAGTATAAATAAGAGCATATAATGTAGTTATGGCCAATGGTGAAAGAATAGTTTGAATGTACAAGAAAAGCGCTATAACACTGAGAAGCTTTTAGAGATCTCCCCTGTATGCATACTTGTACTGATAAATAAACTGCAGCTTGATTCAATTTTCAAATGTCTTTGGATAAAGCACATCAATTAGCGCTGTGAGAAAGTAATCCACAGACAGCTGAGAGACCAGTTCTTTGGATGCACCAGAGAGGTGTGTATCTTTATTTTACCGCTGGTGATCATATAATAAAGTTGGCAGAGACCTGAAACTGAGAGTTACTGGAAGGTGAGGAAGCAGGAACTGCACAACTAGCCATGCACTGCCAAAAATATAGGTCAGAATCACTCCGAAGTGACCGACCAGATAGACTTGTAGCAGAAGACAGGCAGGTCTGAGCCATTGGGCTGCAGCCCAGTGGCAACACACTCCATAATCATGCCAGAGAACCATAAGTGGTGACCAGAAAAATATAACCAGATTCATGGCAAATACATCGAAGAAACTAATAAAGAAAATGAGAAAGAAAGAATGAATTGAATCCAGACGACAACCTGGCTAAACAAAAAGGACAGTGGGAGACTCAGAGGATGAAAAGAGTGTCTTTAAAGCAGCTACTTAATATTTCTAAATGTATAGAAAAGGCAGTGTAAAAAGAGACAAAATGAAGTAAACACAAACACAGGCACTAGAACTGTGTCTTGCATCCTCAGACATTGCCTGGAAGCTGCTGAGTACAGCAGACAATTTAATAATCAGGAGATGCTGTCAGATTATGAAGTTGTGACTCCGTCGGCACTGCCCTCCCCAAAGTAAGAGGATAGATGGTGATGGTCCACAAGAGCACATTACTGAGGCACAGAGTAATACCCAGCTAATAATGCAGTATGTCCTCTTTCCCCAGCCGAGAAACAAATGCTGATGGGAGCATTGTCCTGAACCGAATAAATCATACAAATATTGATTTTTGGAATAAAGTTACAGAAATACAGTGGTGACCCCGGAATCCGAACACCCCTATTGTACGAACAACTTGGAATCCAAACAATTACTTCGAGAAAATTTTGCCCTAAAATCCGAACACATCTTCAGAATCCGAACACCACGTACAGTTCAGGTCGCACATTGTTTGTTCAGTTCGTCCCGGGAAGTAGTCGTGAAAGCATCTCTTGTGTGTCCATCACTAGTTTACCTCGTGTTTTCACCTTGATTTGTGCTTTTTTTTTAATTATCACCCTTGTGCATCAATCATAGCACCCAAGAAGAGCAGTGAAGCAAATAAGTGCATTCACCATTAGCACTCCTCACTAAGGTAAATGAAGTTATTTTCATATTAGTACATTTATTTCTTGCTTTTATTATTATTACTTGATATTTAGGTCATTTACTCATCTTATTTTACCTTAACCATGTGTATTTGCAGTTAAAAGTGTCTTGAAAATGTTTTTTTTTGGGTCCAGAAATGGATTAATTCACTTTCCATTATTTCTTATGAGGAAAATAGTTTCGGAATCCGAACTTTTCGCAATCCGAACAGCATCCTGGAACGAATTAAATTCGGATTCCGAGGCACCACTGTAAACAGAAATTTGACAGATTCAAGAAAGAGGCACAATGGAGATTGGGAGGTTCTTAGTCTTAACTGGTCTGCTGTAGTAGCAAAAACCTATTACAATGGTAAAATTGTCTGCAATTATGCTCCTAAATATGTTGGAACGAGAGATTCAATCTGGTCTTCAAAAGTTCCTAGAAATGGGATTGCTGGTTGTGGTGAACTACAATGAGATATTGCAGTGGACTACTGAAGTAGATACAAGGCACAAAGAGGGAATGCACATTGAAAGAAGGTAGCCATGATAATGAACACGGGTGCCTCTGTAACTATAAGCAAATGAATTAAAATTCTCTCCAAAAAGTGATGTCATATAGTTATAGCAAACGTAAGTGAGAAATCCTTTCCACCATAGGAAAGCAAGACCATTCTAGTGGAAACAGGACATTTTATGTTCCCACTGATTGTGAACTGATAAACAAACATACAAAATAGGAAAATGAGTAGACCACTTGGCCCTCAAACCTTCTTCACCATTCAATAAGATCATGACTGATCCATTTCTGTTTTCAAATCTACCATTTTATCAGTAAACTGTTTTAAGACCCCAGAAGTTGCTCCACGACTGCATACTCTGACAACTGGGAGGATTAATAGTTCCAAAGCAGGATAGATAATTTGGCTGAACAAAAACAGTAACAGAATTCACAGGTACCCTGGGGATTCAGTAACACCTTCAATGGTAGGCACAACTTTTAACAGTACCACAGAAATAGACTGAAGAGACCCCAGACCTGGTAATGACCTATCAACTGGTTCCCAATGTATGGGCAAAAGATAAACAAGATGATGGGCTAGTGGATATGAAATAAATAAGCAGAATAAGAAGCCTGAAATAACTTCATAGAGGGCAGTATCCCATCAACAAGTCATCCTTTATTTACTCATGGAAAGTCCTTGACACTGATCCAGCTTCCTCAGAGCCAACTCTGAGTAAACAGAACCTCTGACACTGTGTTTATATGTGTCAGCCTGGGCTCCCTAATTGGACCAGATTAATAACCCTAATCAGGGAATTGGCCTCCTCACAACAACTGCAGGGCCAGTGCCCAATTAGAAATATTCGATAAAAGACAAAGCCCAATATAGTCATGATAATTATACAGTAGTTGAGAGAGAACAAATATGGTCAAACCAAACAACTCAATCATTAACCCCCATGTGGCAAGTTAAGAAAAACTGGGTGGTCATGCAACTTAACAATCAATTAAACTGCATTAAATAAGGTAACCTATAGGAAATAACCAATTGTAGCTAGTTCCGTGACAATATTCAATAGCCTTAAGTCAGAATATTGAATATTCAGCATCCTGGACATAACTATTGGGATTCTGGTTGATTAACACACACAGAATTCCCAAGAGAAGTTTGAATTTGCAGTTGAAAATTTATAGTACACTTTGACATGGGTTCTGTAAGATTCCAAAATAGTCAGCAATACTTCACTGCGTAATAAATTTGGTCTTAAAACATCTAGAATGACAACATCTTAATACAATATATTGATGACCTCCTTATAGATTCCATGGCATCGATAGAACATATCAGAGTGGTGCCAGCTGTACTGGAGAGTGGTAGGTGCCTGGAACATGCTGCTGGGTGAGGTGGTATAAGCAGATATAATTGCAATGTTTAAGAGACATTTAGTCAGATGCATGAACAATCAAAGGATAGAGGGATACGGACCACATGCAGGCAAGGTGAGGTTTGTAGTCATCTAGGTAGACCTCAGAATATGAGTTCCCTTGTTGGGGCTGTTAATCTGGTCCAATTAGGGAACTCAGGCTGACAGATGCACTCTGTCCTCTCAGGAAATGGAAAAAAGTCTGCTTCTATCAGCCAACAATGGTTTGAAGCAACAAACACTGTATACAACCATGTTCATGTGATAACGGCAGGAAATCCAACCCAAGGGAAGTGCAAAGAACCATTCAGCCTCTTGTTGAACAGGGTAGCAGCTACACAATTGTGGCTGATTGGCTGTTCCGCCCTCACCTCCAGCTGTTCAGAGATCAATTGATCTCATGTTGTAGAATCTACTCAGCGACAAAAGCCCTCTCAAGCTCTCTGGGAGATAGAATTCCAAATATATCACTGCCCAAACCTTGGAGTGATGGTGTTTCCCATCTTCCCAGTCTGAGATGGCATTCCCACTCCTCCAGACTGGGACTCCATCCGTCCCCAGTTTTCCAGTTTCCAGTCTAGGAGAATACAATACACAAGATTGGAGGAGGTATTCATTACATCTAATGTGGCCCACTCTATGTTGGAGAAATTAAACACAAGACTGGGTGGCCGCTTTGCAGAACACCTCCAGTCTGTGCACAAGCATGACCTCAACCTTCCCATATCTGGTCATTTTAACACAGCATCTTGCTCACACACTCACTTGTCTGTCCTCGGCATCTGCAGTACTCCAGCGAATCCTGGTGCAAACTGGAGGAAGAATATCTTATCTTCAGACTAGGCACTTTACAACCTTCTGAACTTAATATTACATTCAACACCACTCCTTCCTTTTCTTTCAGTTCTACTGGTTACATTCTCTGTCACCATGTTCTCTCTCCCCTCCCCCCATCCCAATGTGGCTATTTGTTCTTTCCAGTTTGGTAGTCAGGCACACCAAAGCTCTGTCATCCTTATGTTCCAATCACTTAATCTGAACTATCAACATCTTTTTTTGCCCCAGTACTCTACACTCACCATCCCCCAACCATAGCATAAATGCTGACCCCTCCACACATGGCAGTAGACATTGTTTATTTGGAGGCAAAAGTGAGGACTGCAGGTGCTGGAGATCAGAGTCTAGATTAGAGTGGTGCTGGAAAAGGACGCAGGTCAGGCAGCATCCGAGGAGCAGGAAAATTGACGTTTCGGGCAAAAGCCCTTCATTTATTTGGATTTTAGTAAAGCCTTTGACAAGCTTCTGCATGGTAAACTAATTGGTAAAGTTAGGTCAGATGGGATTCAGGGTGAGTTGCCAAGTGGATACAAAATTGGTTTAAAGGCAGAAGACAGAGAATAATAGTGGCGGTTTGCTGTTCAGTCTGGAGGACTGCGATGAGTGGTGTTTCCACAGGGATCGGTTCTGGGTCCTCTTTTGTTTGTCATTTATATAAATGATTTGGATAAGAATCTAGGAGGCATGGTTAGTAAGTTTGCGGACAACATTAAAATTGGTGGCAAAGATGGTAGTGAAGAAGGGAACTTTGATCAATTGGGTCAACGGCTGAAAAATGGCAGGTAGAGTTCAATCTGGATAATTGCAAGCATTGCATTGTGGTACAACAAACAAGCTTATACAATTAATGGTAGGGCCTTTGGTAGTGTAGAACTGAGGGACCTAGGGGTGCAAGTACAGAATTCTTTGAAGTTTTCGTCACAAAGACAGGATGATTAAAAAGGCGTTTGGCAAGCTTGCCTTCATTGCTCAGTCCTGACAGCTCTGACTGAAGATCTATCTGAAGAAAGTACAATGAATAGATGCACTGACAGCAGATATGTTTTTGGGGTCATCCATGATTGCATGACTTCTTAGAGAAGATGGGGGTATGTGACCTCCACTGGAAGCTGCATACAGCAGAATATACATGATGGGATACCTGAGACCAAAATGAAATTTTGGGAATGGAGATAAGATGAGTGAAAAGACACATTGAATCTAAGGACAGAATGGGTAGGTTGTGGCCCCAGAGAGTATGCAACAGAATCTACCCATTGTTTATCTTGGAAAACAACACTTTTGGAGGAACACCATGCTTAGCTGCCTGGTGTGTGGCTGGTAGTGGCCAGGAATAGATAATAGATAAGATAACTATGCTCAATTTAACAATAATAGTGAGGTAAAAATTAAAATTGCCAACAAGCAAAGAACTAAGAGGTTTTGGGAGCACCTCCAAACACACTTTATTGGGCCCTGCCCCTAGCTGAGGTCTCATATCCCGCTTAGTCATGTTAGACCAGTTCACCTGATAGTCTTTTTTCATTTTAGTTCATTTTTCCTTCCTCTTTTAGAGAATTACTTTCATCCTCTCCATGTAAAATGGTCTCTCATATCTTTCACATTATTCTATTGCTTCTCCTGGTCATTTCTTCCATTTCTCCCATGACAAGATGGTTCCCAACAATACTGACATTACAGAATCCTTTGAGGTCAAGACATGGGTCAATCAGCATGTGTCATCAACCCCACCCTTCTTCTATCTTCACTGCCACCAACTTCAGTTTGTCAAGAACATGTTTCCCAGTGAGGTGTGGACACTGTCTACAGAATTGGTGAAAAGCTTCTCAACCTCAACCAGTTGAAATCCAAGAAGAAAACGACATCAGCCTCACTTGTGGAATGTCAGTGTGTGATGACAATACCTTCTCTGCTCTCTCAGAAGAGAATCTTCAAACTTCATCTAACACCTTTGGAGAAGCAAACTGAAGAATTGGTCTCAGCTTAACCTCAAGACTCAAATCTTTCACCAACCTGTCCTAGGTTGGAGCCCTAGCAAAACTGGAATCAATGGGTATTGGGGGAAAACTCGCTGGTGGTTGGAGTCATACCCGACATAGGAAGATGGTCATGGTTGTTGGAGATCAGTCATCTCAGCTGCAGGAGTTTCTCAGGGTAGTGTCCGATGCTCAACCACCTTCTGCTGCTTCATCAATGACCTTCCATCCATCATAAGGTCAGAAGTGGGGATGTTCGTTGATGATTGCACAATGTTCAGCACCATTCACGACTCCTCAAAAACTGAAGCAGTCCATGTTCAAATGCAACAAGAACTGGATATTATCCAAACTTGGGGTCATAAGTGTGAGTAACATTCACACCGCACAAATGCCAGGCTATGACCATCACGAATAGAGACAATCTAACTACAGGCCCTTGACATTCAAAGGTGTTACCATCACTGAATCCCCCACTATCAACATCCTAGGGGTTATCATTGACCAGAAACTCAATTGCACTCACCACATAAATATAGTGGCTACAAGAACAGGTCGGAGGCTAGGAATACTGCAACAAGTAACTCACCTCCTGACTCCACAAAGCCTGCGCACTACCTACAATGCACAAGTGAGGAATATGATGGAATAATCCCCACTTGCACGGATGAATGCAGCCCCAACAATATTCAAGAAGCTTGAGAGCATCCAGGACATAACAGCCCACTTGATTGGCACCAAATCCACAAGCATCCAGTCACTCCACCATCGACGCTGAGTAGCAGCAGTGTGTACCATCTACAAGATGCACTCAGAAATTCAGCAAACATCCTCAAGTAGCACCTTCCAAACTCAAAACCACTTCCATCTAGAAGGACAATGGCAGCAGATATAGGGGAACACCACCACCTTCAACTTTATCTCCAAATCACTCACCATCCTGACTTGGAAATATATCACCATTCCTTCACTGTCACTGGGTCAAAAATCTGGAAATTCCTCCATACTGGTATTGTGGGTCAAGCCCACAGCAAGTGGACTACAGCATTTCAAGAAGGCAGCTCACTATCAACCTCTCAAGGGCAACCAGGGACAGGCATTAAATGCTGGCCAGCCAGAGATGCCCACATCCCATAAATGAAGAAATAAAAGAATAAATAAAAAGGTCAAGTTCTGGTCCTAGATCAAATGGAGAAACCCTCCCAAACCTGGAACATTTTCCCTAACTGGGAAGCAACCTCTCAACTAAGGTTGACATTGATGTGGAGATTCAACATCACATCCAAACTGTGAGTGCCATCTTCAGATGCTGTAGAATAAGAATGTGACATTCATGCTGATACCAAGATGCTTATGTAGAAGTCAGTCAACCTTCTGACTATTCTGTGTAACTCCGAAACTTGTATTACAAGTAAATGCCATGTCAAGGCCTTGAAAAGTACCATCAACACTTTTTGAAATAGATTCTCAGGATCAGCTAGGAGGAGAGATGTACTAACATCAGCATCGTTGAAGCAGCTGATAGCACCAGCATTGAAGCCATAAAATATCCAAAACCAATTCTGCCGAAGCTGCCATGTGCTTAGAATGTCCGAGTTCTGACTTCCAAAGCAAATCATCTTTAACTAACTGCAGAAAACCAGTCCAACAAAAGAAAGACAAAAAGGGTGTTTGAAAGACTCCCTGAAATTTAACTCAAAAAATACAACACGGATGTCAATGTGTGGGAGATCGTCATTCAGAAAAATACAACTTGGGGGAAGTCACTGTATGAAGGGACACAATTCTTTGAGAACACCTATCAGCAAGACAAAATATGGAAAAGGAAGCAGAAAAAGAATGCCAACGATCTCAAGACCAAGGACCAATTCCACTTCCTGGAAACACATGAGAAATGTGCTATTGGAGATGCAAGTCTAGAATTGGGCTTATCAGCCACAAGGACGCACAGAACCCATGATCAGTGACATGGAATTTCCTAGGTGGGCAATTATACTCATTAGCGAGTGATTATTGACAATAACAATTTATTCTGCAATGGTAGCTTTTAAATTTATGAAAGGTGGTTCTAATGCTCAAGATATCCACTACTTTGTCAGTTTTACCTTGGTTGCTGCCATGATCATACATTGAAGATAATTTTTGTGAATACTATGCACATTCGAAACTGTGCTTTAAACCATTCATCAATAACTTGACATCTATTAGATTCACATCCACAACTTTGCTTTCTCAAAAAGAATTGAGTGCACTGATGACTGATAGAACCATAAGTATTAAAGTTGGAGTCACCTTTTCCCTACCCTGTCTAAATATGAAAATTCATTTAATGTAATTGAAGATATTTTATGAATAGGCAGGATGAACAGAGATGTGCAATATGATCTAATCTCTAAACGAAAGCAAATAGAATGGAAAGAAAAGTGAAACCTGTGCCTGATTAAAATCTTTTGTTGCCACAGTAATTGCTCTCTTCATATCTTCTTCCATTTGTTGAAGTTCACAAGCTCTTTGGTCCTGAGCTATCCTATATTTATTATACAGACTATCTGAAAAAAAGAACACATTATACAAAATATAAGCTTAAAGAAGTTATTATGAAACTTCAAATTTTACTGTTAATTGTTTGATAATACAGAATTTAAAATTGTTAAAAAGAAAGACAAATCTGAACTTTTTGTCTTAAATTCAGCAGGACTGGTTGCAAAAAAACAAATTCTGAAGTGGAACACCAACTTATACAGCACTAATTGCTTGACATGGAGATGCTTCAGGAAATGTTAACATACGACTTATATGGGGAGACATTTCTTCACTCGAGCTAAGAGCATTTAGAAGAGTCATATTGAGTCTTCTAAGCAATCTTAGAGTCAAAGAGATGTACAGTACAGAAGCAGACCCTTCAGTCCAACTCGTCCATGCCGACGAGATATTTTTCTAAATCCTTCCTATTCATATACCCATCCAGATGCCATTTAAATGTTGTAATTGCACCACTTCCTCCGCTCATTCCATACACACATCATCCTCTGTATGGTGAAGTTGCCCCTCAGGTCCCTTTTAAATCTTCCCCCTCTCACCTTAAACTTATGCCCTATAGTTTTGGATTCCCCTGGCCTAGAGTAAAAACCCAGACTATTCACCCTATCCATGCCCTTCATGATTTTATAACCTTCTATATGGTCACCCTACTGCGGTATTAGATGCCCCAGTGTTGAGTATATTTAAGCCTCATTCAGACAGATGTTGCTCTCTCAAGGAATCAAGAGATGTTGGGAGCGGGCATTAAAGTTGAGGCAGAACAGCTGGCTCATAGAGGCCATATGTTCTACATATGCTTCTGTTTCTTACATTCCTAAGTTCCATGAGTGCTCTAAGTAGCACTATTCCTTCCACCAACAACAAAAGGACACTGATGTCTGTGGAATCTTGCTGTTGCATTCAACTTTATTATAGCTGTGACTATAATCCATCACAATTTGTTCTTTGTAAAATTATTTAAGGTATTTTAGAGGCATAGGTAAAACTACATGATTGCTAGTTTTTTCTTCCAAAGGTTGTCCCCTTAGCAGTCTTTCAATGAAATTGTTCGCTTACTGTCACTATGTTTTGGGAAAGTTTTGTACCAGATCTTCAGTTATAGAGTCATACCAATGTACAGCACAGAAACTAGTCCAGTCCCATTTGCCAGCATTTGACCCATATCCCTGTAAACCTTTTCTACTCTTATATCCATTCAGATGCCTGTTAAAAGTTGTAATTGTACAACTCCACCACTTCCTCTGGCAGCTCATTCCATACATGCACCACCCTCTGTGTAAAAACTTGTGTTTAAATCTTTCCCCACTCACCCTAAACCTATGCCCTTTAGAGCCACCCCAGGTAAAAGACCTTGTCTATTTACCCTATCTATGCCAATCATGATTTCATAAACTTCTATAAGGTCATCCCGCAGCCACCCGACACTCCATGGTAAACAGCCCTGGCTTACTCAGCCTCTTACTATAGCACAACCCCTCCAGGCCTTGCAACATCCTTGTAAATCTTTTCTGAACCCTTTCAAGTTTCACAACATCCTTCCTATAGGAGGGAGACCAGAATTGCACACAATATTCCGCAAGTGGCCTAACCAATGTCCTGTACAGCCCCAACTTGACCTCCCAACTCTTATACTCAATGCTCTGACCAATAAAGGAAAGCATACCAAATGTTTTTTACAATATCCTATCCACTTGTGACTCCACTTTAAAGGAACTATGAACCTGCACTTACTAAGAACTGTGTACCCAAATTTCAAATCCATCTATGATCATTCAAATCATTGGAAAAGAAGATTTCTTTTCATCAGTTTGGACTGGACTTGAAATAGCATCTGAAGTTGAACAATAATAAATGCTAACCTAGCTAACCAACAAGTAAAAGCAAAATACTGCAATATGGGAAATTAGAACTCTGACTTTTCATCAGAACTCCAATGACTACGGGAAAGCAGACTAGCCTGGCTAAAATCTGTGATCTGGGACCATAAGACTATAAGACATAGGACATCATGATCTTCATGGCTGAGCTAATAACCCTCAACTCCACTTTCCTGCCTTTTCCATATAACCTTTGATTCCATACTGATTGAAAATATGTCTAACTTAATCACCCAGCCCCAACAGGCATTGGCAGTTAAGGATTCTACAGATGCACTAACCTCTGTGAGATTAATTTCTTCCTCGAGCCTTCTTAAAAGAACAGTCCCTTACAGAGATTATGCCCCTTGGTCCTAGACTTTCCAACAAAGGGGAAACAACCTTTCAGTATTCACTCTGTCAAGTCTCCGAAGAATCTTGTTTGTTTCGACAACGTCACCTCTCATTCTTCTGAATTCCAATGAGTCTCAACCCAACCTACTCAACCTCGTCTCATAAGACAGCACCTCCAGACTTTGTATCAGCTTGGTGAACCTTCTCTGTACTGCCTCCATGCCAATATATGTTCGCTGAGATAAGAAGCCAACAACTGTTCCGTCTGTGGTCTGATTAGTTCCTTGTATGGCTTTAGCAGAACCTCTCTACTTTCATAGTCCACTCCTTTTGAAGTGGACTATATACAATATTCCAATTGGTCAATATTCCAATTGCTTTCCCTATTATTCTCTTAATTTGGATGCTAGCTGTGAGATCTAAATTCCCCAGTTCTGTAGCTTTGCGCAGTCTTTCTCCATTTAAATAATATTCAGCTTCTCAATTCTTTCTACCAAAGTGCATAACCTCACATTTTCTCACATTATATTCCATCTGTCAAGTTTTTGCTTACTTGCCTAACCTGTCTATATCCCTCTGAAGTCCCTTTGTGTCATCCCTTTGGGGCAGCACATTAGCTCAGTAGTTAGCACAGCAGCCTCACAGCACCAGTGACCGATGTTTGATTCTAGCCTCAGGAGACTATCTGTTTGGAGTTTGCATATTCTCCCCATGTCTGTATGGGTTTCCTCCAGGTGCTCTGGTTTTGTCCCACAGTGCAAAGATGTGCAGATCAGGTGGATGGCCATGTTAAATTGCCCATAGTGTTAGGTGCATTAGTCAGAGGGAAATGGGGTCTGGATTGGGTTACTCTTCGGAGGATCGATATGGACTTGTTGGGCTGAAGCGCCTGTTTCCACACCGTAAGAATCTAATCTCTCTCATCCTCACTATTTGCCTTCCCATCTATTTTTGTGTTATCAGCAAACTTGGCTATAATAGTCACTTGCCTCATCCAAGTTAGTATATACTGTAAATAACTGTGGTCTTAACAGTGATTGATGTGCCATCCTGAAAATGGTTCTTTTATCCCACCTCTGTTTTCTATTTGTTAGCTAATCTTCTATCCACGCTAATTTACTACTTCTAAAACCATTATTTTGTCAAATAAATTGCCTTTTATGATACAGATTATAATAAAATATTTCCTCTAATTAGCACCTTGCTTACCTATTGTCTTTGGGATTCTTCTCATGTCCATCACTGTGAAGATTGATCTAGATCAGGCTTTAAATTAATTACTGAGGGGTGAGGTTGGAGACACTTTTTTCAAGGAGGCACAAGATAAAAAGTAGCAAACTATAAGCCAGTAAATCTGACATCTGTTGCTGAGAAAATTCCAGAGTCCAATTATTAAGGTAGAAATAGTGGCACTTTTATATTTATTTATTTTCTCGGAAATGGGTGTTGCTTGCTGGTCAGCATTTATTGCCCTCCCCCAGTTGTCCTTGAGAAGAAAGTGGTAAGCGGCCTTCTTGAACCACTGAAATCCATTTGCTATTGGTTAACCTTCAATACCCATAGGGAGGAAATTTCAGAATTTTGATCCAGTGACAGTAAAGGAATAGTGGTACATTACCAAGACAAATTGATTTCTAATTTAATTATATGGATTAGCCAGAACATCATCCCAGCATGGTTCCAATGATGCCCATCTGAACAAAACAGCTAGTGGGGGTGCCAGTATCCCATAAATTGGAACCCATTTAGATTAGATTAGATTACATTACAGTGTGGAAACAGGCCCTTCGGCCCAACAAGTCCACACCGACCCGCCGAAGCGAAACCCACCCATACCCCTACATTTACCCCTTATCTAACACTACGGGCAATTTAGTTTGGCCAATTCACCTGACCCTGCACATCTTTGTGACTGTGGGAGGAAACCGGAGCACCCGGAGGAAACCCACGCAGACACGGGGAGAACGTGCAAACTCCACACAGTCAGTCGCCTGAGGCGGGAATTGAACCCGGGTCTCTGGCGCTGTGAGGCAGCAGTGCTAACCACTGTGCCACCGTGCCGCCCACGGCCCGTTCTGTCCCACAAATCTTTAAGCCATGCATTTACCACTCTAACCTTAATTATTCTATTCCTATTTGCATGTGGCTTAGGTGATAATTTGGAGGTTCTTAACTTTCTAGTTTGGCTTTTCAATTTAGCTTGAGCTGCTCATAATCCCTCTTTCCTAGTCCTACCTATGTTATTATGTGGATAACAGGATTCTTTCCCTCCCACTCAAAGTATCTCTTCAACCCAGATGAAATGTCATCAACTTTGTAATCAAATGTGCAAAACAGTCTTTGGAATCTCTGACTTTGTTACAGAGAACAATGTCTATTGCCCTAACTATGCATACTTTAGTCTCCATTTGTGTACTCCATGCTGGGTATTTGTAAGTGCTGTTAGTTTCAGTTTACAATGAGAGGATACTTATTTTTCCATATGGAGCCATAGAGATGTACAGCATGGAAACAGACCCTTCAGTCCAACTCGATCAGGTCATCCAGATATTCTAAATTAATCTAGCCCCATTTGCCAGCACTTGGCCCTCTAAACCCTTCCTATTCATTTACCCATCCACATGCCTTTTAAATGTTGTAATTGTACCAGCCTCCACTACTTACTCTGGCAGCTCATTCCATTAACGTACCACGCTCTGCGTGGAAAAGGTTGCCCCTTAGGTCACTTTTAAATCTTTCCCCTCTCACTCTAAACCCATGCCCTCCAGTTCTGGACTCACCCATCCCAAATAAAAGACCTTGACTATTTACCCTATCCATGCCCTTAAAGATTTTATAAGATCAACCCTCAGCCTCCGATGCTCCAGGTAAAACAGCCCCAGCCTATTCAGCCTCTCCTTATAACTCAAACCTTCCAACAGTGGCAACATCCTTGTAATTCTTTTCGGAACCCTTTCAGGTTTCACAACATTCAGGAGGGAGACCAAATATTGCACACAATATTCCAAAAGTGGCTGAACCAACGTCCTGTACAGCCACAACATGACCTCCCAACTCTGATACTCAGTGCTCTAACCATTAAAGGAAAGCATACCAAACGCCTTCTTCACAATCCTATCTACCTGCGACTCTACTTTCAAGGAACTATGAACCTACACTCCAAGGTCTCTTTGTTCAGCAACATTCTGCAGGACCTTACCAGGACCTTGCCCTGATTTGCCTTTCTAAAATGCAGCACCTCACACTTATCTAAATTAAACTCCATCTGCCACTCCTTGGCCCATTGGCCCATCTGATCAAGATCCCGCTATACTCTGCGGTAACCTTCTTCACTGCCCACTACCCCTCCAATTTTGATGTCATCTGCAAACTTATTAACTATACCTCCTACGTTCACATCCAAATCATTTATATACATGATGAAAAGTAGTGGACCCATCACCGATCCTTGTGGCACACCAGTGGTCACAGGCCTCCAGTCTGAAAAACAACCCCCCACCACCACCACCCTGTGTCTTCTACCTTCGAGGCAGTTCTGTATCCAAAGGGGTGGTTCTCCCTGTATTCCATGTGATTTACCTTGCTAACCAGTCTACCACGAGGAACCTTGACAAACACTTTACTGTGCCCACATCCACTGGTCTGCCCTCATCAATCCTCTTTGTTACTTCTTTAGAAAACTCAATCAAGTTCCTGAGACATGATTTCCCACGCACAAAGCCATGTTGACTATCCCTAATCAGCCTTTGCCTTTCCAAATAAATGTAAATCCTGTCCCTCAGGATTCCCTCCAACAATTTGCCCATCACCGATGTCAGGTTCAACAGTCTACTGTTCCCTAGCTTTTCCTTACTATTTTTTTAAAATAGTGGCATCACGCTAGCCAACTTCCAGCCTCAACACCATGGCAGTTCCAGTCTATGTTTGGAAAGCTAAGATTCCCTACCATAAACCACCTTATTATTCTTACCGATAACTGAGATCTCCTTACAAATTTGTTTTTCAATTTCCTGCTGACTATTGGGGGCTCTATAGTATAATCCCAATAAAGTGATCATCTCTTTCTTATTCCTCAATTCCATCCAAAGAATTTGGTGGCAGTGGGGAGGTAGTTAGCGATGCTGGAGTACATAAATCAGGAAAAACAAAGAAAATTAACCGGGGCCACAGCGGCAGGAGCGGGGAGGTGTGAAAACTGAGTGGTCCGGCTGTTGCGAACGGTTTAGAGTTTTGTTTTGTGACCCAAATAACTTCCCTGGGCTTATTAACAGAAATATCCTCACTAGGAACAGCTGTCATGTCATCCCTTATCAAAAACACCACTCCCTCTCCTCTCTTGCTTCCCTTTCTATCTATTCTAAAGCATTTGTATCCTGGAACATAAGTTGCCACTCCTACCCATCCCTGAGCCACATCTCTGTAATTGCTACAATATCCCAGTCCCATGTTCCTAATCATGCCCTGAGTTTATCCACCTTCCCTGTTTGGCTTCTTGCATTGAAAAAGATGCAGTTTAATTTATCAGTCCTACCATTCTCCGTTTTCTTTCCCCTCCTGCCCTGATTGTTTGACTTGCTCCTTTTCCTAACTGTACTCGTCTCAGATAGCACAACATCAAATATCCCTGCCAGTATATTAGTCCCTTTCAATTCAATTGCAATCTTTTCTTCTTACACAGGTCACTTATGCCCCAGAAGGAAGTTCAATGATCCAAAAATGTGAACCCTTCCTCCAAGTGCTCCGGTTTCCTTCCACAGTCCAAAGATGTGCAGAGCAGGTGAATTGGCTATGCTAAATTGCCCATAGTGTTAGGTGCATTAATCAGAGGGAAATGGGTCTGGGTGGGTTACTCTTCGGAGGGTCGATGTGGACTTGTTAGGCTGAAGGGCCTGATTCCACACTGTAGGGAATCTAATCTAATCTAATCACCTGTACCAACACCTTAGCCACACATTCATCTGCGCTATCCACCTATTCATACCCTCACAAGCTGGTAACACCATGTTTTCTGATTCCAAAATCCACTTGCTTGGACAGAAATAGCACAATATTCCAGCTATTCAAGTTGTTAATTGACTAGAAGACTTTGCCATTTTTAAATTTGGGAGAAAAGGTAACTTTGAATTTGTACAGTTCTGCCCAAGTAGCTATAGTGCAAATAAAAGCTATTTCTCCATAGCCAGAGTCTCAGTAACCTCTTGAACAATTGGTTATTTGATAATAGGCAGTAATATCTATCATAAGGTTGAGTTTTACTTTTTAATTTGACTAACTTGCAAAGTTCTGGTCTTCCAAAGCATTCTTCAAATCTTTCTGCTGTGCAAGTAACCACTCCCTGGTTTGTTCCTGTTGACGTTTAATCCGTTCTTGTCGTTGTAAATCTTCCCCAGGTAGCTTCTGTATACTGGATACAGTGCAACGAGGATCAGTATCTGAAATTCGGGTAGGAACATCTTTTTTTAAAGCTTGTGGATCATTCAGATCAAATTCACGACGTGTTTCAGGTTTCTGGTAGCATATACGAAATTCACCAATAGCCTTGTTTAAATTCTTCACATCACGCTTGTGCCGAGCATCCAGGAGGCACATTGTTTGGTCATGGCGAATCAAATCCTTAGCTACAAAAAAAAGATGAGAAAAGCAATGAGACATCGCATATACATTTTGTCTGTTGCCTCTGGAAATATTGGGAAAGTCAGCAAGATACAAAAAGCACCTTTTGCCAAGATGCTAAAAAATCTTATATTTTGCAACTAAGGTATTTTATAATTCCCTGACTTGACACCTGCACAATATAAACAATCTTTTAGATTTTAAGTTAATGAGGCAGGGTTAATTAGCAATCTCAAAATAAAAGAACCACTTGGAAAACATCATATAATTGAATTCCATGTTATGTTTGAAAGAGAAATTCTCCATTCCAAATGGAAATCTTAAAATTAATTGCATGGGTATTGATTGGGAAAATAGGCTAATAAATATAATGATAATGAAGAGGAAATGTTGAAAGAAACAATTCAAAAGAAACAATACTCTCAGAATGCTTCAGAGAACATCTCCGTGACACCCGCACCAACCTACCCCACTGCCCTCTGGCTGAACACTTCAACTCCCCCTCCCACTCTGCCGAGGACATGCAGGTCCTGGGCTCCTCCATCGCCACTCCCTTACCACCCGACACCTGGAGGAAGAATGCCTCCAACCCCATGGCAACAATGTGGATTTCACCAGATTCCCCATTTCCCCTCCCCCATCTTACCCCTGTTCCAACCTTCCAGCTCAGCACCATCCTCATGACCTGTCCCATCTATCTGCACTATCCTCCCCTCCGACCTATCACCTTTCCCCTCACCTCTATGCATCTATTGCACTCTCAGATACCTTCCCCAGCCCCTCCCATTTATCTCTCCACCCCCGAGGCTCCTTGCCTCATCTCTGACTTTGTCTATTTATCCTATCCATCCCCCTCATAATTTTGTAAACCTCTATAAGGTCACCCCTCAGTCTCCAAAACTCCAGGGAAAACAGCCCCATCCTGTTCAGCCTCTCTCTATAGCTCTATACTAACCCTGGCAACATCCTTGTAAATCTTTTCTGAACCCTTTCAAGTTTCACAACATCTTTCCGATAGGAAGGAGACCAGAATTGCATGCAATATTCCAACAGTGGCCTGACCAATGTCCTGTACAGCCGCAACATGACCTCCCAACTCCTGTACTCAATACTCTGACCAATAAAGGAAAGCATGCCAAACGCCTTCTTCACTATCCTATCTACCTGTGACTCCACTTTCAAGGAGCTATGAACCTGCATTCCAAGGTCTCTTTGTTCAGCAACACTCCCTAGGACCTTACTATTAAGTGTGTAAGTCCTGCTAAGATTTGCTTTCCCAAAATGCAGCACCTCGCATTTATCTGAATTAAACTCCATTTGCCACTTCTCAGCCCATTGGCCCATCTGGTCAAAATCCTGTTGTAATCTGAGGTAACCCTCTTTGCTGTCCACTACACCTCCAATTTTGGTGTCACCTGCAAGTGCTCTTGCCAAGACTGCAAGAAACTACAAAGAGTTATGAACACAATCCTCCATCACGCAAACCAGCCTTCCATCATTGACTTCATCTACACTTTCTGCTGACTTGGGAAAGACCTTGTCTCAGCTCCACCCTTTATAACTGGATCCTCAATATCCTGACCCATAGACTGCAAACAGTAAGAATAGGCAACAAAACCTCCTCTATCGTAATCCTCAATATTGGTGCCCTGCAAGGCTGTACACTTAGCCTCATACTATACTCCTTATACACTCATGACTGTGTGCCCAAATTCTGCCCCAACTCCATTTATAAGCTTGCTAACGATACTACCATTGTAGTTTGGATGTCAAGCAATGACAAGACAGAATACAGGAAAGAGATTGAATGCTTAGCAGAATGGTGTAAAGACAATGATCTCTCCATCAACGTCAGCAATGGTCAAGAGCGTCAAGTTCCTGGGAGTGGTGATCACCAATCTGTTCTCGTTCACCAATGTGATGGTCAAGAAAGCACAGCATTGCCTCTACTTCCTCAGGAAGTACTACAGCGGGCGCACAGAGAGGGGAGCCGGAAGGTAAAGGGAGACCAGTTTAAATTAACATTTTTCTTTTTGCAGTCTATTTTTTTTTCAACTAGGAGCGGGAACCCGGACGTCGTCAACAGAGGCTTGTGGGAAGGTAAAACGTTTGAGTTGAGAAGGAAACTGAGACACTACGCGTGTAGTGTCTCCTACCCTCCCTCCTCCTCTAACCTAAAAAAAAGGACTCAGTCGGCTGAACAGGTAAGCTACTTAGTGTTCTTGTTTTGGAGACTAAGTGTAGAGTTATGGCAGCGCAGGCAGTGGAATGTTCCTCCTGCAGGATGTTTGAGGTAGGAGTGACCACCGATGCTCCTGCCGACTTCACCTGCAGGAAGTGCAGCCAGCTCCAGCTCCTCACAGACTGCGTTAGGGAAATGGACCTGGAGTTGGATGAACTGAGGATTATTCGAGAGGCTGAGAGGATGATAGATAGAAGCTACAGGGACATAGTTACGCCAGAGAACAGAGGTAGCTGGGTAACAGTTAGAGGTGGGAAGGGGAGGAAGCAGGCAGTGCAGGGATTCCCTGTGGTCGTTCCCCTCAACAATAAGTATACGGATTTGGATACTGTTGGGGGGGGATAGCCTAGCAGGTGTAAGCTGCAGTGACCGGGTCTCTGGCACGAGGTCCAGTTCTGAGGCCCAGAAGGGAAAGGGGAGGAGGAGAGCGCTAGCTATAGGAGACTCTATAGTTAGAGGGACAGACAGGCGGTTCTGTGCACATGGGCGAGATTCTCGGATGGTTTGTTGCCTCCCGGGTGCCAGGCTCCGAAACGTCTCGGACCGTGTCTTCAGAATCTTTAAGGGGGAGGGTGTGCAGCCAGAAGTCGTGGTGCACATTGGTACCAACAACATAGGTAGGAAGAGGGGTGGGGAGGTCATTCAGGAGCTCAGGGAGTTAGGCTGGAAGCTAAAAGCTAGGACGGACAGAGTCGTCATCTCTGGGTTGTTGCTGGTGCCACGTGACAGTGAGGCAAGGAACAGGGAGAGAGTGCAGTTGAACATGTGGCTGCAAGGATGGTGTAGGAGAGAGGGCTTCAGATATTTGGACAATTGGACTCCATTCTGGGGAAGGTGGGACCTGTACAAGCAGGACGGGTTGCACCTGAACCAGAGGGCACCTATATCCTGGGAGGTAGGTTTGCTAGCACTCTTCGGGGGGGTTTAAACTAATTTTAAGGGGGATGGGATCCGGACTTGTAGTCCAGCAAGTAGGTTAGCTGTTTTTTGGGATGTCCAACAATGTAGGGAGGCTGTGGAGAAGGTAGCACTGACAGGGAATGCTTGCGGACACAGAGATGGGCTCAAGTGTGTATACTTCAACGCAAGGAGTATCAAAAATAAGGTGGGTGAACTTAAGGCATGGATCGGTACTTGGGACTACGATGTTGTGGCCATCACGGAAACGTGGATAGAAGAGGGACAGGACTGGTTGTTGGAGGCTCCTGGTTACAGATGTTTTGGTAAGATTGGGGGGATGGTAAAAAAGGAGGGGGGGTGGCGTTGCTAATTAGAAATGGTAAAACGGCTGCAGAAAGGCAGTTCGAGGGGGATCTGCCTTTGGAGGTAGTATGGGCTGAAGTCAGAAATAGGAAAGGAGCAGTCAACTTGTTGGGTGTTTACTATAGCCCACCCCAGCAGCAGTGATGTGGAGAAACAGATTGGGAAACAGATTTTGAAAGGTGCAGAAGCCACAGGGTAGTAGTCATGGGCAATTTCAACTTCCCAAATATTGGTTGGAAGCTCTTTAGATCAAGTAGATTGGACAGGGTGGTGTTTGTGCAATGTGTCCAGGAAGCTTTTCTAACTCAGTATGTCGATTGTCTGACCAGAGGGGAGGCCATATTGGATTTGGTACTTGGTAACGAACCGGGACAAATGATGGGTTTGTTAGTGGGTGAGCATTTTGGTGATGGTGACCACAATTCTGTGACTTTTACCTTGGTTATGGAGAGAGATAGGTGCGTGCAACAGGACAGGTTTTACAATTAGGGGAAGGGTAAATACGATGCTGCAAGACAGGATCTGAGGAGCATAAATTGGGAGCATAGGCTGTCAGGGAAGGATGTCGTTGTAATGTGGAACTTTTTCAAGGAACAGATACGACGTGTCCTTGATATGTATGTACCTGCCAGGCATTAGGAGAGCTAAGAGAGGGCATGAAAAATCTTTGGCGGATAGGATCAAGGATAACCCCAAGGCATTTTATGCGTATGTGAGAAATAAGAGAATGACGAGAACGAGGGTAGGTCCGATCAAGGACAGTAGTGGGAGACTATGTATTGAGTCGGAAGAGATAGGGAGGTCTTGAATGAGTACTTTTCTTCAGTATTTACAAATGAGAGGGACCGTACTGTTGAAGAGGAGAGTATGAAACAGACTGGTAAGCTAGAGGAGGTACTTGTTAGGAAGGAAGATGTGTTGGGCATTTTGAAAAATTTGAGGATAGACAAGTCCCCCGGGCCTGACGGGATATATCCTAGGATTATGTTGGAAGTAAGAGAGGAAATTGCAGAACCGTTGGCAATGACCTTTTCGTCTTCACTGTCAATGGGGGTGGTGCCAGGGGACTGTTGTGGCGAATGTTGTGCCCCTGTTCAAAAAAGGAAATAGGGATAACCCCGGGAATTACAGGCCAGTTAGTCTTACTTCGGTAG
>NC_057728.1:20834744-20838497 GCF_004010195.1 Chiloscyllium plagiosum
GAGAATAAGTCATACGAGGATAGGTTGAGAGTGCTTGGCCTTTTCTCATTGGAACGGAGAAGGATGAGGGGTGACTTGATAGAGATTTATAAGATGATCAGGGGAATAGATAGAGTAGACAGTCAGAGACTTTTTCCCCGGGTACAACAAGGGGACATAAATTTAAGGTGAAGGGTGGAAGATATAGGGGGGATGTCAGGGGTAGGTTCTTTATCCAGAGAGTGGTGGGGGCATGGAATGCGCTGCCTGTGGGAGTGGCAGAGTCAAAATCATTGGTGACCTTTAAGTGGCAATTGAATAGGTACATGGATAGGTGCTTAAGCTAGGACAAATGTTTGGCACAACATCGTGGGCTGAAGGGCCTGATCTGTGCTGTATTGTTCTATGTTCTATTGTTCTATGTTCTATGTTCTGTGAAATTTGGCACATCCCCAAAGACTGTTACCAATTTTTATAGATGCACCATAGAAAGCATCTTATCTCAATGCATCACAGCATGGTATGGCAATTTCTCTGCCCAAGACTGCACGAAACTACAGAGAGTCAGGAACACAGCCCAGTCCATCACACAAACCAGTCTTCCATCCATTGACTCTATCTACACTTGCTGCTGACTTGGAAAAGCAACCAAGCAATCAAAGACCACTCCCACCTCAGTTATATTGTCTTTCATCTTCTTTCATTGAGTAGAAGCAATAGAAGTATGAACAGATTCGAGAACTGCTTCTTCCCTGTTTTATCAGACTTCTGAAAGGACCTCTCAAATGTTAATTTTGATCTCCATATCTGCACCTTCTCTGTGGTCATAACACTGCATTCTGCACTCTTTTCTGCTGTCCTGATGCACTTTCTATGGTACGATCTGCCTGTAGAGCATATAAAAGAACATTTCTCACTGTATCTCGATACATGTGACTGTGACAATAATAAATCAAACTCAAACTCAAACTCGACTGGGGACCCTGCAAGTCTGTCCTCTCCAGTGTATGGGTCTGTATGTAATGTGAGAATGTTCTGCACAGGCCAGTCAGCATGCCAACACATTGGATTCTAATTGTGGAAGCTGCTGAATTACAGCATTATTATGATGCAGAAGGTCATTCAGCCTATCGTGCTTGCTCTATTATATAGAAACAATCTCCAACCTTTTCTCCATATCCCTACACACCACTATTATCAAATAAAAATCCAATGCACTCTTGAATGCCTCAATTGTACCTGCTTCCACTAAATTTCCAGGCAATGCATTCCATATCCTAACAACATGATGTATGAAATGTTTTTTCTCACACCATCCTTGCTTTGTTTGCACATCACTTTATATCCAAGCTCTCTCATTCTTGTTTCTTTAACAGCTTTGCCCTATCTACTCTGTCCAGCTTGCTCATGATTTTGAAAACCTCAACCTCCTCTCAGTATTCTTTTCTCCAGGGAGAACAGTCCCAACTTCTTCAATATATCCTCATAACTGAAGTTTCTCATAACTGGAACCATTCTAATAAATCTTTCCTTCATTCTCTCCAATACATTTTCATTCTTCCTATAATGTGCTACTATGTAATACCCCAGCTGAGGTCCAACAAGTGCCTTGTACAAATTCAAATTCAGAGATCTGTGCAGGATAAAAAATAATTGGAACGAATGTTGGCCACATTCCATGTTGCTCAGACACCTGTAAGAATCTACGCTGTACATCTATTTTCACAGTAGAACTTGAAGTTAAGGATAGCCAAGGAGCTAATAAGAATAAAAAACTTAAGGTATTTAATATCGGCCAAGAAAACATACTGAAGAAGCTTAAGAGTCAAAAATATGACATTCCCAAGACCTGACAGTGAACTTCCTAAGATTCTAAAAGAGGTATCTGTAGAAATAATGAATGTACTGGCTATGATTATCAAAATTGCTTACATTTTATAATGGTCCAAGTGGATTGAAAATAATCAAATCTAACATTAATATTTAAGAGAAGAGGAAAAAAAAAGGAATTACAGACCAGTTAGCTAGACATTGGCAAAATGTGGTAACCTATTATTAAGATACACTTGAAACAAATCACAGAAGATCAAATTCAACATGGTTTAATAAATGGAAATTGTATCAGACAATTTTAATGGGATCTTCAGGATGTATCTAGTAGAATTGATAAAAGGGAGCCAATATACTTGCATTCGGCATTACACAAAATCTCAATACATAAGTTGAGGGCTCATGGGGTTGGGGTAATATTGCAGTATGGATAAAAGATTAGTTGATGGGCAGGAAGCAAAACACATGGAAAAACAGATCACTTTCAAAAACAAAAACAGAAATTTCTGGAAAAAAACTCAGCAGATCTGGCAGCATCTGTGGAGAGAAAGTAGAGTTATGTTTTGGGTCCAGTAACCCTTCTTCAGAACTTTCAGGTTGGCAAGCTGTAACTAGTGGAGTGTCACAAGGATCAGCGCTGCTGCTTGAGCTATTTACAATTTGAATTGATATTTAGACAAAGATAAAGTGAGTAATGTACCTATATTTGCTAATGATACAAAGCCAGATGAGAATGTAGGCTGTGAGGAGGATACAAAAAAGCTGCAAAGTGATATGTGTAGATTAAACATGTGCAAAACGGATCCAAGATGGCGGCGACCCAGTAAGACTGAGTCTATAGTGCTCCTCCCAAGACTTGGGCACAGTGGGTCACCTACCCCCTACCAAGCTCACCAAATCATTTATAAATCATTTATCATAGTTTAGTAACTCAATTAGTTGTGTAATATTACATTTAAGCAACTTTATCCTAAGTTAAAATGACTAAAGGGAAGGGAGCCCGCAGCTCTCAGCAAGCAGGAACCCCTCCCCCACCCTCTCCAGCTGCAGCAGAGGCATCCACAGCCGCCCCGGGGGACTTACCTACAGTAGCAAGTCTTGCAGAAATGCTTTCCAAGCTTGACTCGAAGATCGATGCCTTTATCGTCGAATCCAGAAATCGTTGGGAGTCGCTCTCGGCCGCGCTGAAGAAGCACGACCGTGAAATTGAAGAAATTCAACGCCGAGTCAGAGGGGCGGAGCTAAAGGCCGCGACCTCGGAGACAACCGCACAATCGGCCGTGGATCAGGTCCGGACTCTCGAGCAGTGAGTCCGAACCTTGGAAAATCATATTGACGACCTCGATAATCGAGGTCGACGAAAAAATATTCGTTTGCTGGGCCTTCCCGAACAGGAAGAGGAAGGCCAGCTTACAGCATTCCTGGAGCAGTGGCTGCCACAACTTTTAAATCTGCAAGCTGGACCAGGCCAGGTAAGGGTGGAATGGGCCTACCGGGTAGCAATACGCAGGCCCGGCTCGAACCAGCGCCCGCGCCCGGTCCTGTTCCGGCTGCAGAGCTACAAGGAGAGGCAGATACTCCTAGAAGCCTCTAGAAATCTCGGAAAAGACCCCCAAGCTATGATCTACAAAGGATCCAAGATCATGCTATTTCAGGACTTTTCCCCGGCTCTGGTTCGAAAGAGGAAGACATTTGACGAGGCGAAGAAGCGTTTAAGGGACTTAAACGTACCCCTTACGCTACCCAGCGATGTTACGCTTTAACCATGAAGGATCTGTATATAACTTTGGATCACCAGAAAAGGCTAAGGAATTCTTGGACTCCCTTAGATAAACTGTAGGACATAATGGATGTTGGTCGTCCTTCCCCCCTCCCCGTTTTGGTTTATATCCCCTCCCTTTTTTTTTCTTACCTTACTGCTTAATATTATCATGGGGGGTGGGG
>NC_057728.1:20842721-20964191 GCF_004010195.1 Chiloscyllium plagiosum
TATTTATCATTTATTACATGATGAAGTATCGGGAGATATGGATAATCTGCTTAAAACATGGGATCAGGATCTGGGACTAGAAATCTCCACAGAAACGTGGGATGATATCTGGGAAAATGCTAGAAGAATTACTATTTTTAACAGAACCCAGGCTATCCAGCTGAAGATACTTCATAGGGCCCATATAGCACCGGTTCGATTGGCAAAATTTAAGGCAGGAGCATCTCCAATGTGTCCTAAATGCAAAATAGAGGTGGGCACTCTTGTACATTGCTTATGTACCTGTCATAAGATCCGTGGATATTGGACTAAAGTAGCAAGTACCCTGATAGAAATTTTAGGAACGGAAATTAAAGTGGACCCCGTATCTCTCCTCTTGGGCTTTTCGAACTTTCCCTCCCTGGACACGTATGGGAAGAGACTATTTTCTATTCTTTCTTTCTGTGCAAGGAAAAATATTTTGGTGAACTGGGCGGCTGAGGGCCCCCCTGGACTTTCAAATTGGCACAGACTAATTATGGAATGTATTCCCCTTGACTTCCTTACAAATATGGTGCACTGAAAGACCGAATTATTTTATAAAATATGGCAGCCCTTTTTGAATTACATAAATACAGATATTTCGGCTATCCTAACAAGGGCTTTTATTTAATTGAGATTACAAACCTGGCTGGTCCGCGGCCCCTCTGGGGAGGAATCCCGCACGAATACGGGTTTTATCATATCTGATGTTAACACATCCCGAGCATGTAAGAGACTTAAATATACACTCTGGTTAGTTGTAGGTTAGATTAGTAGATAGTTGAGGTTTGTTTGTTTGTTTTTTTTGCTTTTCGGATTTTTTTGTTGTTTTTGTTTTTTTTGTCAAATTTTGGCTATTGTATATTTGAGCTAATTGTATATCAATATTTATATCTGAGAGTTTTGTTTATTTTTGTAAACTTGTAAAAATGTTAAATTTCTAATAAAAATATCTATATAAAAAAAAACATGTGCAAAACAAGCTGGCATGTGAAGCACAGTATGAAGACATGTAATGATTTACTTAGTACAGGTCATTCTGCAATAACGGATATTTCATTAACAGGAATTCGCTATTGACGAATTGGGGACACTATTTCAAAAGCATGGATTTTTAAAATGTGTGGTGGCTGTAATGTGATTACATCACTAACACTTTAAGGGCTAGTTCTAAAGTACAATTTTTCTATAATGCGGTATTGCACACAAATGCACCCATCGCATTATAAAAGAACTACATGTAATAGGAATAGAAGAGTAGAATATTTTGTGAGACTTGTAAGTCCCTCTAAACATCAGGAATTAAGTTTACACATACAAAAAAAATCACAGCACGTTAGTATGCTGTACAACAAGAAATTAAGAAGGCAAATGCATGTGGCCTTTATTACAAAGGGATTGGATTAAAAGAATAAGGAAGTCTTATTACAATTCTGCTGAGTTTTTGTGAAGAGTACTGTTTAGAGTTTTGGTTTCCGTACTTAAAAAAGAAAGCTATATTTGCATAAGAATCAGATACGTTCTTGGATTCATGGGACCTCCAACATCATGGTAACGGTGAGGGAGGGACCAGGCAGGGGAGCTTGAGCAGTTGACTGAGCCATCCATGGACAAAAGTTTTTCTAAAACATGTGAACTATGGGCTCAAATCCATGTAAACATACTGGTTGTCCCAGTTTAACCATAATTTCTCTTCATTTGTGTAAATTGAATTAAGAATCCCAGAATAATGATCTTCACGCTGTCCATCTAAGTCAGTCTAGTTGTAACACAAGAAACATTCTGTCATTTCTCACTTTCAATCTGCCTTACATCAAAGACTAGAGTGGCATCTCCAAGAAATGTTTTCTGATAGCCAAGGTATTATTCTCTTAGGCATTTTGCATTTTCACTGGAATTGGGCTGCCTAGGGCAGCCTATAAATTTCTGGTATCCTTTCTGTAACGTAAGAGACAAGCCTTATGAAATTAAATGAGGATCTGTTAGCCTGAATAGAAAGGTAACTTTCCAGTTCCTTTATTTGCTGTTGGTACTGCCAAAACTGAATAGAGATGTGGATACTTCAAAACATCAGGGAGGTGGACAGTTACCTGGACATTGTTTCAGGTGACAGTCACATCACTTAGATTAAGTACATCAAATTTCATCTGATCAGGGGCATGAAGGGCGTGACTGTGAGCGAGGCATATAAAGGGGTCCAGAATTTAGCTTTGGAACCACCTTAGCTAGTGCTCTTATCCAATAGGTATGAAATTCTTGCTCGCAGTGTAGATAATAACATGGACAGCAGAGAAAATGGGTAGTACAGAGCACTATTTAAGTGAGGCGAGGAAGGAGGAAAGAGAACTGTTAGAGTAATAGGTAATATAATAGTTAGGGGAACTGATAAATTCTCTACAGCAAAGACACAGCCTAAAGGCTGTGTTGCCTACATGGTGCCAAGGTTTAGAGCCTTTCTTCTGGACTGTGGAGGAACTTGTGCAAAGGGAAGGATCTGGTTGTTGTGCTCCAGGTAGATAACAATAGCATGAGTAGAACAGTTATGCTGAGGGATTATGAGCAGCTCGGGGCTAAATTGAAAAGCAGAATCCCAAAAGTAATAATCTCCAGACTACTAACTGAGCCACGTGCAAATTGGTCTAGGGTAATCAGATTGGAGAGATAAATGTGTGGTTTAAAGATTGCTGCAGGAGATATGGATTCTGCATGAGGCACTGACATAAATAATGGGAAAAACAGAGAGCTGTTCTATTGGAATAGCTTCATTTTAATCATGTTTACCAATGTCCTGGCAAATCACGGAGCAAGAATTGTAAATCAGCCACTCAACAAATTAGTAGTAGGGAAGATACAATTGAAGGGAAGTTTAAAAACTCAAAAAGAAACGAGAGAGTATAGGTGTGGGGTAGTGAAGAGGCAAACAATAATTCACTTGAGACAGGAAGGGCCAGAAATACAAGCAGTACAGCAGAAGTTGAAACCAGAAACAGTAATAATGAGAAAACGTGAAATCTTAAGGCTCTTTACCCGAATGCTCACAACTTTTGTAACAAGATAGATGACTTGAGGGTACAAATAGAAATGAATGAATATGACATGCTAGCTATTTAAGTGATGTGGTTGCAGGGTGACCAGGACTAGGAAGTCAATAGGCTGGGGTTGTTTTCCCTGGAGCATTGAAGGCTGAGGGGTGACATTATAGAGGTTTATAAAATCATGAAGGGCATGGGTAGGATAAATAGACAAAGTCTTTTCCCTGGGGTGGGGGAATCCAGAACTAGATGGCATAGGTTTAGGGTGAGATGCAAAATATATAAGAGACCTAAAGGGGCAAAGTTTCCACACAGAGGGTGATGTGTGTATGGAATGGGCTGCCAGAGGAAGTGGTGGAGGCTAGTAAAATTGCAATATTTAAAAGGCATTGGATGGGTATATGAATAGGAAGGGCTTGGAGGGATATGGGCCCAGTGCTGACAACTGGGACGAGATTAGGTTGGGATATCTGGTCGCATGGACGAGTTGGATCGAAGGGTCTATTTCCGTACTTTACATTTCTATGACTCTCAGACTCCAAAAGGCTATTGTATTTCTAGTAATGTATAATCGGTGGATTAATAAGACATCCTCTCATGGGTACTGATCACAACATAGTAGAATTTCAAATTCAGATTGAGGGAGAGCAATTCAGGTCTCAAACCAGTAACTTCAACTTAAATAAGGGCATTAAAAAAAGTTATGGACAAAGAATTGTCTAAAGCAGAGTAGAAAGATAGACTGAAGGGGAGAACAGTAGATGAGCAGCAGCAAACATTTAAGCAGATATTGGATGATGCTCAGCAAAAGTTTATTTGAGTCAGAAAGGAGGACTAGATGTGAAGGATGAATCACCTGTGGTTAACAAATCTGGCCAAGGAGAATATCCAATCAAAAATGAAGTCGTACAAAGTAGTGAAAACTACTGGTGGCCAAAAGAGTAGGAATTAGTTTTTTAGGAACCAGCAGTGGATTACTAAAAGGTTAATAAAAATGAAAAAAAAAATTGATTATGAAGTAAATTGGCAATAAATGTAATGGCAAGAGCTGCTACAGAGATATGAAAAGACAATAGATAAAAAGTGAATGGAGACCCTTGAATAATGTGGGGAATTGAAAAAGGGACCAGATATAAATCAATATTTTGCATCAGTCATCATAGTGGAGGGCACTGAAACATCCTAAATGTATCAGTTAAGTAAGGCATTAATGGGAGGAAAAGGCTGTAACAGCCTTGATCATGAGAGACAAAGCATTTGAAAAATTACTAGGACTGAAGTCTGACAAGTGCTATGGACCTGTTGGCCTGCATCCAAGTGCTTTAAAGAAAGTGGCTGCAGAGGCTTTGACAAAAACCCAGATGGTAACTGATAAGAAAGACAAAGTCTCATGGGATTCAGGGTAACTGGGCAAGTTGAATCCAAAATCAGCTGAGTGATAGAAGACAGAGGGCGGTGGTAGAAGATGGTTTCTGTTACAGGGATCAGCACTGTGTCCCTTATTCTTTGTGATATTCATAAATAATGTAGATGAGAATGTGGGGGAGATGATAAGTAAGTTTGCAGATGACACAAAGAATTGCCAAGTGGTTGACAGAGGAGGAAGATGTTAGGCTACTGGAGGATATAAACGGATTGGTCAGGTGAGCAGATTAGGGGCAGATGGATTTTAACCTTGATAAGGAGAAACTAGGATTGCAGATGCTGTATGGTCAGAATTGAAAAGTGTGATGCTGGAAAGGTCAGTCAGCATCGAAGAGGACGAGAATCAAAGTTTTGTGCATAAGCCCTTCATCACGAGTGTGGAGGGGGTAGGCGGCTGAGAGATAACTAGAGGAAGGGATGGGGCTGGAGGGAAGGTAGGTGGGATGATAATAGGTGACTGCAGGTGGGAGGTAATTGTGATTGGTCTGTGGGGAGGGTAGAGCAGATAGGTGGGAAGGAAAATGGACAGGTAAGACAGGTCAAGAGGGCTGTATTGAGTTGGAGGGTTAGATCTGGGATTAGGTGGGGGAGGGGAGATTTGGAAACTGGTGAAGTCGATATTGATGTTGTGTGGTTGGAAGATCCCAGGAGGACGACGAAGCGTTCTTCCTATAGTTGGCAGGTAGGATTGATTTGGCAGCGGAGGAGGCCCAGGATTTGTATGTCCTTGGGGGAGTGGGAGGAGCGGTTGAAGTCATTGGCCACTGGCCGGTGGGGTTGATTGGTGAATCTATCCCAGAGATGTTCCCTGAACCGCTCTACGAGTTGACGTCCTGTCTCCCCAATGTACAGGAGACTATATTGAGAGCAATGGAGGCAGTAGATGAGGTGGGTGGATGTGAAAGAAAATCTTCGCCAGATTTGAAATAATTCTATAGAGCCTTGGACGGAGGTGAGAGAGGAGGTGTGGGTGCAGGTTTTACACCTCTTGCTATGGTAAGGGAAGATGCAGGCATGGAGGGCGGTTTGGTGGGTGGCATGGACTTAACAAGGGAGTCACAGAAGGAATGGACTCTTTGAACACTAGATAGGGATGGGGAGGGAAACATATCTTTGGTCAGAGGCTGAGGGGTGACCTTATAGAGGTTTACAAAATTATGAGGGGCATGAATAGGGTATAATGAGGGGCATGCAAAAGTCTTTTCCCTGGGATCGGGAGTCCAGAACTAGAAGGCATAGGCTTAGGGTGAGAGGGGAAAGATATAAAAGAGACCTAAGGGGCAACTTTTTCACACAGAAGGTGGTATGGGTATGGAATGAGCTGCCAGAGGAAGTGGTGGAGATTGGTACAATTGCAACATTTAAGAGGCATTCGGATGGATATATGAATAGGAAGGGTTTGGAGGGATATGGGCCGGGTGCTGGCAGGTGGGACTAGATTGGGTTGGGATATCTGGTGGGTATGGTCTGTTTCCATGCTGTACATCTCTATGACTCTATGACGATATGACGATATGACTGAAGGTGGCAGAAATGGCAGAGGATAATGTGCTGTATGCAGAGATTCATGGGGTGGAATGTGAGGACCGGAGGGTTCTATCCTTGTTGCGGTTGGAGGGGTGGGGTCGAGGCCAGAGATGCAGGAAGTGGAAGAGATGTGCTGGAGGGCATTGTTGATCATGTAGGAGGGTAAATTGCAGTCTTTGAAATCTGGGATATGCTGTAGTGGAACTGCTCCTCCTGAGAGTAGATACGATGGAGGCATAGGAATTGGGAGTAAGGGATCGCCTTTTTACAGGAGGAGGGGTGGGAGGAAGTTCCTGTGCTTGCAGTGACCATTACCTCCATGACCCCCTCATTACGTCCACCAACTCACACCCAGCACGTTCCCTGGCAGCAGCAAGAAGTGTAAAACCTGTGCCCACACCTCCCCCCTCACCTCAGTCCAAGGCCCTAAAGGATCATTTCAAATGCAGCAGAAATTTTCCTTCACATCCACCTACCTCATCTACTACATCTGTTGCTCTTGATGGGGTCTCCTCTACATTGGGGAGACAGGATGCCAACTCTTGAAGCAATTCAGGGTACATCTCAGGGACATGCGCATCAACCAACCCCACCACTCTGTGGCCAACCACTTGAACTCCCCCTCGCACTCCTTCAAGGATATGCAAGTCCTGGGCCTCCTCCACCACCAAATCAAACTCACTCACCAACTGGAGGAAGAATGCCTCATCTTCCACATTGGGACCTTCCAGCCACATGACAGCAACATCGAATTCACCAGTTTCCCAATCTCCCCTCCCCCTACCACATCCCAGATCCAACCCTCCAATGGCACCACCCTCTGGACTTGTCCATCTTCCTTCCCATCTATCCATTCCATCCTCCCCACAGACCTATCACAATTACCTCCAACCTGCATCCACCTGTCACCCTATCACAATTACCTCCAACCTGCATCCACCTGTCACCTTCCCACTTACCTGGCCCCGAGCCCCTTCCTAACACCCACCTTCCTACTTAGTTTTGAGTCCCATTCCCCCTCCACATTCCTGATGAAAGGCTGATGCCAGAACATTGACTCTCCTGCTCCTTGGATGCTGCTTGATCTGCTGTGCTTTTCCAGCGCCACACTTGTCAACTTTAACCTTGATAAATGTGATGTGATGCATTTTGGATGGGGTAACAAAACAAAGGATTGCTGAATGAATGGCAGGAAACCAGGAAACTCAAGAAATTGATCTTAGCTGGTAATACCAAGAACTTGGGTTCAATTCCCACACCAGTTGAGGTTACCATGAAGGACTCTCCTGTTCAACCTTTCCCCTCACCTGAGGTGTAGTGACCAGTCACTAGTCATCTCTCTCTGTAATGCGAGTGCAACCCTATGGTCCTCTGGGATTATGGTGACTATCTTTAGTTGGGAAGACATGTTGTGACAAAAGGATACTGCAAGGAGATAATTGACCATGGGACAAAACCCTGGCAGATGGAGTTTAATGCAAGAAAGTGTGGGTCATGCAATTTGATAAGAAGAATCAAAAGGCCGACTATTATTCAAATGGGGAGAGAATGCAAGAAATTGAAGCACAGAGGGACCTGGCTATCATTGTGCATCAAGCACAAAAGTTTAACATCCAAATGCAGCGAGTAATTCAAATGGCATTTTTGCTTTTATTGCTAGGGAACTGCAGTTTAAAGACAGGGAAATTTTGTTTCAATTGCACAGGATGTTGGTGAGGTTGCATATGGATTACTGTGTACCTGTACTTAAGAAAGAATATATTGGCATTGGAGGCAATTCAAAAGAGGTTTAGTGGCCTGATTCCTTGGATAATGGGGGTGTCTTATCAAGAACAGTTAAACAGGTTAGGCCTTTATTCATTAGAGTTTAGAAGAATGAGATGTGGTCTTGTTGAAACAGACATGATTCTTAGAAGGCTCAAAAGGGTAGATATTACGAAGGTGTTTCCACCAGTGGAGGAGCCTCAAACTGGGGGCTATAATTACAGAATAATGGAACACTGATTTAAAACTGAGAAGCAAACAAATTATTTCTGATGGAGGTGATGAATGTCTGGAAATCTCTAATCCAGAGAATTGTAAAGACTCGATCACTGTAAGTATTTAAACAGGAGATAGATTTTTGAAATAATCAAGCAGTTGAGAGGTATGAGAAGTTGACACAAAGGAGGAATTGATGCTTAGTTGAGATCAGCCATGAGCTTTTCAAGTCTGGGGCATGTTTAAGGGGCTGAACGGCCTACTCCTTATATTTCCTCGGCTCTTGTGATTGATGTGGGCATCCATCAGCAGACTGCACTTCCACTGGAAGGCCTAAAATTCATCAACCCAACATTAGTGGTTATCACTGCTTCTTCACAGCACCAGGGACCTGAGCTCGATTCCATCTTTGGGTGACTGTCTGTGTGGAGATTCACATTCTCCCAGTGTCTGTGTGGGTTTCCTGTGGGTGCTCTGGTTTCCTCCCACAGTCAAAGATGTGCAAGTTAGGTGAATTGGCTATGCTAAATTGCCCACAGTGCTCAGGGATGTGTATAGGGTAGGGGGAATGGGTCTGGGTGGGTTACTCTTTAGAGGGTCAGTGTGAACTTGTTGGGTCGAAGGCCTGTTTACACACTGTAGGGATTCTATATATGGATTCTATGAGCTGATGAGGGAGAGCAAACAGGCACAAAAACTGCTGAAGTGCTAGAAGAAGTCAAGAAGGAGGACAGAATCCCCGAATACATTCACAACAGTGAAAACAAAACGAAGCAATTCATCCTTGCCGGCAGTCTCAAATGTCAATTTTTGGCATCAGTACATGTTCAAACAGGATGTTAAAAGATGGAAAATATAACCATTTTGATCAGAGAGCAATCTTATTGATCCAAAGTGGTTGCTGATTTGATGACTTCTGTTAAAATTGTAAAAGGGATAGTTTGGCCAAATTAGGGAAGCGACCTTATCCCAATATGGAATCCTTGGTTTCCAAGAGACCTCTAGAGGTTCTTTAATAGAATTTCTTTTCCTTGACTTTGGCAGTAAAGAATCCAAATATGCTCTCATGCTCATAGATGTTTTGGCCAGATTTTTAGTACATGTCAATTTCAATATTCCATATCAATTTTACAGTGATCAGAGTATAACGTCAAGAGCAAAGTTCAATAAAAGCTTTGCAAGAGTATGACATTGCCAAAAGCCAGTCATCTGAAGGGTAAGTTGTACTCTGCATGATCATCTGTGTACTTTGCATCCTGAGAGTAAAGAAAGTAGGCAGAGTCCCTTATAGAGCTGGTTTATTTTGACAAAACTACCCCATATTTATCCCCATGCTCTACACTCTCTGCTCTGGATGAGAACCAGTCCTTCCAGTGGATTCTGTCCATGGTTTCATCACATCCCCTGAAGGAGTTTGCCAGGTCAATGAGTGGGTAGCCGAGTTAGGTTAAGCCAGGTATTCATGAAGGTGTCTGAAAGAACTTGGAGAGAAGCGCTGAGAAGATAAATGTTGAACAATTACAAGACTAACAGGATCAGTGCAAAGTTATTCCTCTGTATTCAGAATATCATAGGAATATGATTCAGGAAGTGTGAGACACCAAATTCCGTAGTATTATTAAGTAGCTGGACGCAGATGGCTAAACCTATGTTGTTGAACAAGTAAACAGAGGGCAGCCTCAGAAAATGATTCACAGGAGTTATAGAGTCATACAGCAGTCCACACTGATCATGTTCTCAAACTAAACTGATCCCACTTGCCCGTGTTTGACCCATATAACTCCAAACCTTTCCTATTCATATACTTATCCAAAAGTCTTTTAAATGTTCTAACTCTACCATCTCCCTTTGGCAGTTCATTCCACACACAAACCCACCATCTATGTGAAAAAGTTGCCCCTCAGATCCCTTTTAAATAGTTCTCTTCACCTTAAAATGTGCCCCATTACCATTGGGAAAAGACCCTTAATATTCACCCTATCTATGCCCCTCATGATTTTAAACATCTCTGTATGATCACCCCTCAACCTCCTGTGCTCCAATGAAAAAAAGTCCCAGCCTATTTTTTATAATTCAAACCCTCCATTCCCAGCAATATTTTGGTAAACCTTATCTGAACCCTCTTCAAATTAATAATATCCTTTCTAAAGCAGGGTGACCAGAACTGCACACAGTACTCCAGACAAGGTCTCACCAACATTCTGTACAACCCTTACAGGCTTTTCCAACCCCTACACTCAAAGGCCTGAATAATGAAGTCAAGCATGCTAAATGCCTTCTTAATGACCCTCCTCAAAAAGTGTGGCGCTGGAAAAGCATAGTTGGTCAGGCCGCATCCAAGGAGCAGGAGAGTCAATGTTTTGAGCATAAGCTTTTCATCCGGACTCTCCTGCTCCTTGGTTGCTGCCTGACTGGCTGTGCTTTTCCAGCGCCATACTTTTTGACTCTGATCCCCAGCATCTGCAGTCCTCAATTTCTCCTTCTTAACCATCAGGTTTACCAGTGATGCAAATTTCAAAGAATTATGTACCCTAACCTCTAGGTCTCTCTGTTCTACAACACGACCAAGTTGTTTGAGGCCAACTGTCTGGTGGATGATGTGGAGGCAAGCAGTTCTCCCAATGGCATTGTGGAACCTGAGGTGTTGGGTGTAATAGCTCAAGTGAAGTTGAGCTGGATTGCGATGAGGAATTTTAGAGTGGCCTGCATGTTGTGAATGTTGGGTGCATTTAGTGTTAGAGAGGCCTCAGAGACAGTGCAGGGATGACCCACCTACCAGGAAGCAGCATCTGAAGCAACAACTGTTAACATGTGATGCCTGGATACTTGACCGACCTAGATCCTAATGTGGTATATCTGCCTTTGAGCCAGAATCCCATGGACAGAACCAAAACAGGCAAGGCGGCAGAGATCTTCTTGAGCAAATTTGACCTATTAACTAGCAATTCTCCAGATTAGTAGCATAAGAAAAGAAAGTTTCAAGCAGCAAAGCGTATAACCAGGCCTCCAGCAGCAGGTAGCAATAGCTGTGGGAAGGCTCGGAGTTGAACAGCTTGTCCAAACAAGTGGAGTCTTTATAGAGGTTCTGTCTTTGACAAATTGCCCGTATGCCACTGCTTCCCCCTCTCTGTATGAGGCTTTTTTTTGACAGGATACAGCATGCCAGGTGAATGATTTGGGTACACAAGTTCAAATCTCACCATGGCAGATGGCAGAATGTGAATTCAATAGAAATCTGAAACTTATTCTAGTGGTGACCCTGTTGATTCTTGTAAAACTCATCTAGTTCACTAATGGCATTTAAATAAGAAATCTGCCATCTATTCTTGGTCTGGCATACATATGATTCCAGACCCAAGGCTAAGTGATTAATTCTTAGCTGCTCTCTGAAGTTGTCCAATAAGCCATTTAGTTCAGGGCGAGTAGCAAGTTAATAAATGCTGGCTTCACCCACTTCTGATAAATGAATAAAGAAAGGAATTAATCCCATGTAAATATCTGTTTTCCTTTTTTTAACTTCTAATTTCACTTTATGTTAGTAAGGATCTGATGCGAGCAAAATTAAAAAGCCCTGCTTCATGGTCTTTGGGCCATCCATGTGCTTAAAATGCCTGATATACTGATACAAAAGGATTATCCCATTATGATAGGCTGCATAAATTGGGTCTGTGTGAATGAGAGACTGTATTATTAAAACATAGACAATTCTGAAGAGGCTTTACAGGGTGCACACTAACTGGAAAATCTAGAACATGGGGGATGAGTCTCATGATAAGGGCTGAGCATTTAAGATAGAGTTTTCTTGACTCAAATAATTTTGAAGCTTTGAAATTCCCTACTCCCACAGTTTCTGGATGCTCCTTATTAAACATGTTTAAGGCTGAGGTAGACAGATTTTTGATTTCTCAGGGAATCAAGGTACATGAAGAGCAGGCAGGAAAGTGGAGTTGATGCCAAAGATCAAAAACAAATCTATTGAATGCATAATCTGAGCCATTTAGATTAGAAAGAATCAAGGTTCATTAATGAAGATATTAAGTTTGTTATGTTTGGTCGTGGATACAATTAGCTTCAAAACCCTTGAACTGCTAAGGGATCCCAGAAGTGGTAATTGCTCCATGGCTCTGCTCATGTAGCCATATCAGCAAAAGTCACATGGAGATTGGTTGTGATTAACTGTGAAATGTTCTCTTAGGCCTCACACGGTAGCTCAGTGGTTAGAATTGCTGCCTCACAATGCCAGGAACCTGGGTTCAATTCTAGCCTCGGGCGACTGTCTGCGTGGAGTTTGTACTTTTACCCTATGTCTGCGTGGGTTGTTTCCAGGTGCTCTGCTTTCCTTGCACAATCCAAAGATGTGTAGGTTAGGTGAATTGGCCATGCTAAATTGCCCATGGTGTTCAGGGTTATGCAGGCTAGGTGTGTTAATCAGGGGTAAACATAGGGGAATAGGTGTGGGTGGGTTATTCTTCGGAGAGTCAGTGTGGACTTGGAGGCCAAAGAGCCTGTTTCCACATTGTAGGGATTCTATGATTAAAACCTCTAACTGAGAATATAAAGGGACACTATTTGGTGAGGCACTACTGGATGAGTGCTTGTGCCATAGAAACACTTTCTTCAAACTTACTGGTCAACTCCCAGCTTGACTTATTTATTAGTAGACAGGCAGGAGGCTGGAAGAACACAGCAAGTCAGGCAGTATCAGGAGGTGCAGAAATTGATATTTTGGATGTAACCCTTCTTCAGGATTGGGGATGGGTGTGGGGGGAGCACCAGATAAAATGGGAGGTGAGGGCAGGGTGGTAAAATGGGGATAGGCGAAGACAGGTAGAGGATATGATGTTCAATGGGAGGAATTAATCCGGTTGGTGGCAGGGAGCAGTGGAAGGGAGGGGGTAGGGCTGGGAAGGGAGTCAGGGGTTGGGGAGGAAAGTTATTTGAAATTAGAGAACTCAATGTGGAGTCCTCCAGGCTATAGGCTGCCCAGGCAGAAGTTGAGGTCTTTTTTTGTCTCTACGTATTTACCACACTTTCATTAACATTTTGTATATGAATTTCATCTCAATACTGCTTCTACTGACTGTTACTTTCTATTGCCAAAGTAGGAAGACCTCCAGTAGTTCCCTTGTCCATTTTTGTATGGTATTGAATCTCTAGTGTCCAACTATTTTGCTGTTTCTTTCAGAGGGACATTTCCTGCAACAATATTCATAGAATTTTATGAGCAAAATATTTCAAGGACAACTCCCAATTGACAGCAAAAAAGGTGATGTAATATCAAAAAATAGAACTGGATTGCATTATCGCAAGAATAGATGGAGTTATAAAAGGTTGATTGCAAGCTAGGCTTGTGGAGGGAGTTCTAAGGACTAGGTCCAGGTCAAAGATTTAAAGAATCATCAGACCATGATGATTCAACATTTCATCCAAAACATTGTCCATCCATTGCAAGTGCAGGATAGAACTACTTGGAAATATATGAAGCATTGATAATTACTCATGCTGTTATAACATAAGCACAATGCTCAGTATGAATCAATGTTTCAGTTTTCAATGAATCTGAATTCATTCTTCTGAGAAAGAATGGTTGACATGGAACAGGCAACTACAAAGAAAGTAGTAGGTTTATAAACTTTTCTTCATCTTTCCATTCAGAGTTCACATGAAATTCAGCAAAGTTTACATATTTTATACTGAAAAAGATAATAACTAACTTGAGAGGACATGGCCACTTTGGTGGAGTTGAGACAATACAAATTAACCAGTATAAGTTTAAAGAGCATGTATGAATGGATAGACCTGAGACGTTTCTGTACAAATCTTTGAAGATCACAAGATAGGTTAACAAAGCAGTTAATAACTAGGAGGTTATGCTAAACCTATATAAAATATTACTTTTGCCCCAGCATCTTAATTCTGGACACCACAATTTAGGAAGGATGAAAGTGCTTATTGAGAATACACTAATGATTTATTATAGTGGTTCCAGAAATCCAGATATAAGGGAGACCACAGAAAATGGAATTGTCCTCCATATAGCAGAATAGGCTGTGAAATTATGAAGAAAGAAAGTTACTTCCAATGGCTGAAGGTTCAAACACCAGGAAACATGGATTTAAGATTAATAGCAAAAGAAGCAGAGGTAACACAAGGGGAAGATTTTATTTTCAAATGGAAAAGTGGTTGGGATTTGTAAAACTCTCCCTGTTATGGCAGTATTCTAGATTCAGTAATAGCTTTCAGAAGGGAATTGGATAAATACTTTAAGAATAAACAGATGGCAGGGAAATGATGAAAGAGTACTAGACTGGAACTAACTGAACTACTCTTTCAAAGAATTGGCACAGACTCAATGTGCCTAATAGCCTCCTTCTGTGCTGTATCATTGTATGATTCTATGAAGTTCAATATGCCCCTTTTTGTCCATGAGATACTTTGCCGTTCCAGGGTTTAACACGCTGCTTCCTCAAACAGCGTAAAAGGTTGTTGATTTGTGCACCAGTTATAATATGCTCCTTTATATTATGGGCTGCTTATCCTTGAAAAGAAACAAAATGAAACAGTTAGCTTTACACTGTCAAGAAAGAAAGATCACATCCGGAATGGGCCTTAGCCTGAGTGACTATATAGTTCAAGAAATTTGGAGGAAACATGAGAATTCAGTGCAGAGTGAAGGAGGCGCTTTTTGCCTTTTTTTTGTTTGAGTCATAGTGCGTAAGGTGCTTTAACAGGATTAATTGAAGTCCAGGATCAGGGGCCCAGCACAAAGAGTGACATTACAGGTAAACCACAAGTTCAATGGTTGGTAATTTGATTATGTACTTTCAGATTGAAGGTGAATAGGGATCGTATATTTAGACTGCAAATTAAAAGATCAGAATGAATTTTTTAAAAACTTAAATTAAGAACTAAAGAGATTCGGGCCACATAACATGTTGAAGCTACATGATGTGATAGCTGTTGGACCCAGTTATGGTTTACAGTGATCACATCTGTAGCATGTGTTAGTTGCTTGAGGAACTCCAGCTCAGAATTGACCTGGAGTCTGATGTTTCAGCACTGCGACATAAGTGGGTGTGGGGAGAGTTATCTGGACACTATATTTCAGAAAACATTCTTTAGATTAAGTACCTCAAATGCAGTTGGTGGTCAGAGACAGGAAGGTGTGACTATCAGTAAGGCTGGTAAAAACAATGACTGCAGATGCTGGAAACCAGATTCTGGATTAGTGGTGCTGGAAGAGCACAGCAGTTCAGGTTTGTGACTCCTGTTCCCTGTGTGAATCAAAGTGGGGATGTAGAGAGGATCAGCAAACTGACCCTACTACCATGGTATAGGGAGCTGCTCAACCGGGGTGGGAGTAAAAAGAGAAACATAGTTGTAATTGGGGATTGTAAAGTCAGAGAAATAGACACTGTTCTCGGAGACCAGGATTGAGAGTCCCAAAGGCAGTATTGGTAGCCTAATGCCTGGCTTCAGAATATCTGAACTTCGAAAGGAGAGGAAAGATCCGATTGTTGTGGTTCACGTTGGCACCAATTATAGAAGTAGAAAGAGGAAAGAGGCTCTGATGAGGGAATATGAGCAGCTAGGGGCTATATTAAAAGGCAGAACCAAAAAAGATAATAAACTTCAGTTATGATCCCAACACTGATCCTGCACATCATTCCCAGCCTATCCAGCCACTTGCTACAACTCAAACCTTCTATTCTCGACAACATCCTGGTAAATCTTTTCTAAACCCTCTCCAGCTTAATATTATCCTCTTTGTAATAGGGTGACCAAAATTGGACACAGTACAGAGCCTCCATAATAGGCCTCACCATTGTCCTGTAAAATCTCAACATGGCATCCTAATTTCTGTACTCGAATTCTGACCAATGAAGGCAAGCTTGCTTCTTGACCAACCGGTCTACATGTGGCACACCTAAACCCTAGTTTCTCTGCTGTACAACACTACCCAAGGAGCTACTTTTAATTGTATAAGCCATGCTCTTATTTATCTTACCAAAATGCAATACTTCGCCTTTATCCTAATCAAACTCCATCTGCCTTTCACAGCACATTGACCCAATCGGTCGAGATCTCTTTGCAATCTTAAATGACCTTCTTCACTGACCAGTATACCACCAATTTTGATATAATCTGCAAACGTACTAACCATGCCTTCTATATTCTCATCTAAATCATTTACATAAATGATAAACAAAAGCAGACCCTGCACTGATCCCTGTGGAACACTGCTGGTAACATGCCTCCAGTCTGAGAAACAACCCTCCAACACCATTCTCTGTCTCCTGCCATTAATCTAATTTTGTATGCAATCACCAAGCTCCCCCTGAATCCCATGTTATCTAATTTTATTAATTAGTCTATTGTGAAGAATCTTGTGAGTGGCTTTCCTAAGTCTAAGTAAACAACGTCTACCATTCTGCCCTGATCAATTGTTTTGGTTACTTCCTCAAAAAACTCACTCAATTTTGTGACATATGATTTCCCTAACACAAAACAATGCTGACTATCCCTAATCATTCCTTGCTTCTCCAAATGCATATAAATTCTATCTTTGACACTCACCTTCAACAACTTACCCGCTACTGAAGTCAAACTCACAGGCCTATAGTTCCTAGGCTCACCTTACATCACTGGTTAAACAAAGGCACAACATTAGCCACTCTCGAATTATTTTATATCTCACCTGTAGTTATAGATGATACAAATATTTCTGCACAGGATCCCACAATTTTCTCCCCAACATTTCACAACATCCTGGAATACATTAGACCAGGTCCCAGAGATTTATCCACCTTTATATTTTCTAAGACCTCAGCATATCATTTTCTGTAATGTGATGCTTTCAAAACACCAGTATTACTTCCCTGCATTCTCGAGCTTCCATTTCTTTTTCCATAGTAAAATATGTTACAAATATTTGTTTAATATCGCTCCCATGGTCAAACACTTGCAAGTATTTGAACAGACAGCTGACAGCAACTTTTTGTGATCTAATTATCAAGTTTATGCATTACCTTAAATTATGTTTCTATACATCAGAATTCAATAGAACTTACCATAGGCTAAATGTTTTCTAGCCTCTGTCTCTTCATGAATTTTCTTATCTTTGATTTGGCCATCCAATGCCTGTTTATCAATCTGTTAAAAAAAAACTGATCAGTATACATTTTAAAAATACTTAACTTACTTCAGCCTGCTTCTCTATTTCTATGGATCATGTCCACTATGATATCGGGAATATTGTTCAAAGTAAAAAATTAATACTTCAGCATATATTCTGAAATTTCTATTCCTAATTTAAACTCCTGGAAATCTTCCTCTTACAGCACTGTTCGTGAATATCGACATCAGCTATTCACTTTCTTAAGGGCAGTAAGGGATGTCAAATAAATATGATCTTAAGAATGATGCCCATCCCATGCTCCAATAAAAGAAATATCATTTACTAGCAATAAATACTAAAAACAACAATCTAAATCAGAGGCAAAAGAGGAAGGTTTTGTTATGTGGTCTCCTTTAGTATGAATTATTAATCTTTATGCATTAAAAAAAACTACAACATAATATCAAGCTGATCAATTTTATATTCCATTAAATGCCTTCTCTACTTTCCGATTTATTGTGTACAAAAATAAGTCAGATTTAGTAGTTGCATAGGTTACCTTATTCTTGCATTTCATTTAGTTAGGAATAGTTGTACATCGATTACGTGGACAGCATTCCAAGCAGTTTGAGAAACGGCGGCACGTTTTATTTTAATTTCAAAAAGTAGTTGGCGACTGACAAGATAAGTGGTGCATGTTTTCTTTAAACTGTATACCACTGTTTCCAAGTATACTTAAATCTTGTCATCTTATTTCCAGATATCATTATGAAATTCCAGTCACACACGATTATAAACTCCGGACTAAAATCTGCAGTAAAATGATACTATATGACATGAAAAGAAACTGCTACATTACATACTTACCCCAATTGTTCTGACTCTGGCATTAAAAATCCTGTTCTGCCTCTGTGATTCCAAGTTTCTCCGTCCCGCTATAATCTCAGCCTCTTTCAAATCAAACTTGTCACCCAGTTTGTGCATCTTCCAGTTTTGTTCTTCTCACAACCATAAAGCTAACACACAGTAGTTAAATTATATATGAAACTTTTTAAAAATCTTAAAGAACAAATAAACCAGTGACAAACTATTGTCTGCAACAGTACGGGTAAAGCGAAGTTGAGCCCTTCCAAGAGGCATTTTCCTGCCCAGAGGAGAAGATAAACAAAACAGTTGCTAGGCGACCAGGCAACGGATACGAGATCCTGGAGGGTATCACGAAACCTCTCGAAATATCGCGAGATCCTGGCTTGGCGGCAATTTAGTGTCGTCGGTGTTGTGCGTTCTGCGACGGTTGAAGGAGAAATTTCGGCGTCTTTCGACGGGAACGGGGAGATCATTAATATAAACCACTTCTTAAACATTAGACATTCGGAATGGGAACTTTACACTTAATTGAAGTGGAAAATTTCAAATCGTGGCGGGGCCGGCAGTTGATCGGGCCCTTCATGCGGTTTAACTGCATCATCGGACCAAATGGGTCAGGTCAGAAACACTACCTTTCACGATCTGGGGCAAAAAGCCTTCCACAAAACTAGCTCCTTACCAATGAAGTTGTGTGTAATGTCGTACCCGCCCGCCCCTCAGAGTGACACATCTGTATTGACATAGAGGTATTTGAGGTGACGCACACAAGCAAAATTAGAAGAATTAATCCTTTTCCTCAATAGTCATCACCTGTCCGCAAAATGTGTTAGGGAACCAATGGGGCTTAAAGGTGGACAAGTGCTCTGAACCTGATAGTTGGCAACTTGGAATTTTAAGAAATGTAACTGCAGTGAGTAGTGAATGCACTGCTAGTACTCTTCCAAGAATTCATAGAAAACTGCCAATGTAACACCCATATTCAAAAAGACAAAATGAATAACAGTTAGCTTAACATTTGTTGTTGGAAAAATGTTAGTGTTTATTATAAAGGATGTGATAATTGAGCATTTAGAAATATAATATAGCAGAGTCAGTATGGCTTTGTGAAGATTAAATCATGTCGGATAAATTTATTACAGTTCTTTGAAGAGGTAACAAGCAAGGTAGATATGGGTGAACCAATGGATGTAATACATTTTGACCTCCAAAAAGATTTGATAAGGTGCTATCCACATGACAACTTAATAAGACAGGCACCCATAGTGTTGTGGGTATAACATGGATGAATACTGTGTCATGGGACTGCTTTCTCAGAGAGAGAGAGAGAGAGACAGAGATGATGTGTGGTTTAACCTAAGGTGGTCATACCTCTAGAAAGAGGAAGGTTGAGAAGGAGGGTTTTTCAGGGTAACCTCTGTGGGAATTGAATCCACACCCTTACCATTGCTGTGCATAACAAACCAGATGACCAGCCAAATAAGCTAACTGATATGGGTAGAGCATAGCAAACTAATAGAAGATAGAGTACTGGGGTAAATGAGCCATTTTCAGAATGACAGCCTAACTAGTGGAATGCCACAGAGATCAGTGTTGGGGGGCCACAACTATTTACAGTGCATATTAATGATTTGGTTGGTGGGAATGAATATACGACATGCAGGTTTGCGGATGACAAAAATAGGTGGGAAGGAAAGTAATGAGGATAAACTGGAATCTACAGCGGGATATTGACAAATTAAGTCAGTTGGCATAAACTTGGCAGATCAAATATAATGTGAGAAAATAGGTTTTGAAGGAAGGATATAAGAGCTGATTTTTTTTTAAATGGAGAAAGACTGCAGGAAACTGCAGCATAAAGTGATTTTGGAGGCTCTGCATGAATCACAAAAAAAACTAGCATCTAAATTCAGCTGTTAAATGAAAACCACATGAAATATTGGGGTTTATTTCAAAGGAAATCGAGTATAAAAATAGGGCAATCTGAATCAAACAATATAAGGCACTAATAAGATCACAGCTGGAATACAATGAACTGTTTGGTCCCCTTACCTATGGAATGATACATTAGCCTTGCTATTTCTTCCTTGATCATAGATTCAAGCATTTTTCCCACTACAGAAGTTAGGCTAACCAGCATCTTTTGTCTACTTGCTTTTTTAATCAGTTGCATCACATTTACTGTTTTCCATTCATCTGGAACTGCCCAGAGTCTAGGAAATTTTGGAAAATTACAACGAGCGCAATTGCTATTTCTCTTGCCATCTCTTTTTGTACCCTGGGATGCATTCCATCAGGGCTAGGAGACTTGTCCACCTTTAGCTCCATTAGCTTGCCCAACACTGATTTTTCGTGATAATGATCATTTCTAGGTCCTCACCTACCTTAGTTTCCTTGTCATCAATTGCTGGCATGTTACTCGTGTTCACCACTGTGAAGACCAACATAGAATATCAGTTCAATGCTTTGTCTATTTCCTCATTTCCCATTATTAGAACCCTTCTCATCCTCTAAAGGACCAATGTTTACCTTTGCCATTCTTTTTAGTTTTGCGTATTTGTAGAAATGTTTGCTATCTGTTTTTATATTCAGAGCTAGCTTACTCTCATAAGCTATCTTACTTTTCTTTTTGCTCTTTTGCAGCTTTCTATTTGACCTTTAAAGTTTTCCCAATCTTCTAGTTTCTCATTGGTCTTTGCCACTTTGTATGCCTTATCTTTCAATTTGTTGGCCTCTCTTATTTCCTTAGACATCCATAGTTGATTACCTGTTTTCCTACAATCTTTCCTTTTTGCTGTTATATATTTTTGCTGAGCACTTTGAAAAATTGCTTTGGAAGCCCTCCACTTTTCGTCAGTCTACATTAGCCAACTCCTCCCTCATCCTACTGTAGCCTCCTTTGTTCAAACACAGACCCCTGATTATATCTTCTCACTTTCCAACTGTGTTCTAAATTCACCCATACTGTGATTGCTCCTTCCAAGAGAATCCCTAACTTTGAAATTATTAATTATTCCTGTCTCATTACTTAAGACTGGATTTAGGATAGCTTGCTCCCTCGTCAGTTCCATTACATACTGTTCACAACTATCATGGATTCATTCAATGAATCCCTACTCAAGGCTGCCTTGGCTGACCTGGTTTTATTAATCAGCATGTAGATTAAAATCCCCCATGATAATTGCCGTACCATTTTTACAGGCATGAGTTAGTTCTTTGTTTATTGCCCATCCCAATGTGATGTTGTTATTTGGTGACCTATAAATATGCTTATCAGTGACGTTTTCTTCTCAGAATTTCTAATTTCCACCCAAATGTATTCAGCCTTATTCCCCATAGAACTTACATAATCTCACTACTGTCCTGATGTCTTCCTTAAATATCAGAGCTACGTCAACTCCCTTACATTTCTATTTGTCCTTCCAAATAATCTGGTACCTCTGGATGTTTAATTCCCAGTCATAACCATCCTGCAACCATGTCTCCATACTTGCCACTAATCATACTCATTTGCAATGATTTGTGCTGATAACTCATCTACCTTGTTTTGAATGCAACAAGCATTCAGGTAAAGTGCCTTTATGCTAGTTTTTAAAGCTTGTATTTGAATTCTGTCATCTCCATTAATAATGTCTCCTGAGTTTTCCCTCTTTTTAATTTCTTTAATAAGCTTCGATGGTGTTAATTCCTCCTGCACACGTTAACCTGCTGCTTTCTTTTTGATTTATCATTATACTTCCAGTCATTTTCCCCTTCCCTCCCCTAGTTCACTAGTGTAAAGTCCTAGTGGCCACCCTATTTATCCTTTTTGCTAGAACACTGGTTCAGTTGGAGACTGTCCAAACACTACAGCTCCCTCCTGTTCCAAAACAGATGCCAGTGCCCATGAAATTAAACCCCTCTTTCCCACAGCACCCCTTCAGCCCATAAGCTTCGATGGTGTTAATTCCTCCTGCACACGTTAACCTGCTGCTTTCTTTTTGATTTATCATTATCCTTCCAGTCATTTTCCCCTTCCCTCCCCTAGTTCACTAGTGTAAAGTCCTAGTGGCCACCCTATTTATCCTTTTTGCTAGAACACTGATTCAGTTGGAGACTGTCCAAACAGTACAGCTCCCTCCTGTTCCAAAACAGATGCCAGTGCCCATGAAATTAAACCCCTCTTTTCCACAGCACCCCTTCAGCCCATAAGCTTCGATGGTGTTAAACCCTCCTGCACACGTTAACCTGCTGCTTTCTTTTTGATTTACCATTATACTTCCTGTCATTTTCCCCTTCCCTCCCCTAGTTCACTAGTGTAAAGTCCTAATGGCCACCCTATTTATCCTTTTTGCTAGAACACTGGTTCAGTTGGAGACTGTCCAAACGGTACAGCTCCCTCCTGTTCCAAAACGGATGCCAGTGTCCATGAAATTAAACCCCTCTTTCCCACACCATCCCTTCAGCCACGTGTTTACTTCCCTAACTTTCTTATCCCAGTGCCAATTTGCACGTGGCTCGGGTAGTAATCCGGAGATTATAAAACTTGAGGACCTGTTCCTTAATTTTGTTCCTCGTGATTGATAATTCCCAAACAGATCCTCCTTCCAAGCATTGCCGATGATGTTTGTCCCAGCGTGGACCATAACAACTGGATCCTCACATTCCCGCTCCAATATTCTTTCAAGTTGATCAGAGATGTCCCTCATCCTGATACCAGGCAGGCAGCACACCATGCGGGACTCTCAATCCTACTTACAAAGGATGCTATCACTCATTCTAATTATAGAGTCCTCTACAACTACTACTTATCATTTTGCTCTGCCCTCTTGAATGGCCACTTGCACCATGGCATAGTGGTCAGCTGGCTGATCCTCCCTACAGCCGTTTCCCTCATCCTCACAGGGAGCAAGTACCTCGTACCTGTAGGACAAGATCAAGAGCTGAGGTTCTTCCATTTCTGAATTCAGGATCTCCCAACCACTTCACTTGAAATCACACTCTGTTGTTCCTGATCATGGACTGAATTTAAAGTATTTAATCTACCAAGTGTGACCGCCCCTGAAACAAAGCATCCAGGTACTTCTCCCCTTCCCAGATGTGCTGCAGTGTTTGAAGCTCAGCAATCCAGTTCATCAATTCTGAGCTGAAGTTCCTCGAGCAACCAACACTTGCTGCAGATGTGATCACTGCAACTTGCAATAGGAACTGCCAATTCCCGCATCATACAGCTATAGCATGTCACCTGCCCAGCCATATTACTTTATTAATTTATATAAATTTATTAATGGGTTAATCAATTTGATTAATACTTCTTTGCTGTGTTATTTTTCAAATTTAGTGTGGATTTCCTACTGGCCGATCACGTCACAACTTCCCTGTGAGATCACTCCAGTTTTACTTTTCACAGCTGCAGTGTGACCTAAGCTCAGTTAGTTTTATACTCACTCTGTGCTGCTGCTCTGCCCTCCGACTGCTTCCTGCAGACTAGGCTGCGATCCATGAGCCCGGTGAATTTTATACTCAGTCTATGCTGCTGCTCTTACCTCTGCCTGCTTCCTGCAGACGAGGCTGTGATCCCCAAGTTCAGTTAGTTTTGTAGTTACTCTGTACTGCTGCTCCGCCCTCTGACTGCTTCCTAAGGCATAATCTTAGACCAAGGAGTTGCCTATTTAAGACAGAGATGAGGAAGAATTGTTTTTTTCTGAGGCTGGTGAACCTGTAGAATTCTTTACAGCTGAGGGCTGCCGATACTCAGTCATAAAAAATGTGAATATCTGTAAATATACTTAATCGCGAAGGAAGTCAAGGGTTAAGGGATAAAGAAGGAACATGGAGTTAAAGATTATTCGATCGGCCATGATCTTGACGGATTTAACTTTGTGGACTGAAAGTCGTACTTCTGCTTCTACTATATCTCTGATCTTAGATTTAAAGCCACAACACAAAAGGAAAGTTTTAATTTTCTTGACACCTCCGTAATTAAATTGGCACAAGGCAACAGGTGTAAGTTAGCATTAAAAAGTTTTTAAATAACTGACGCACGCTTTGATACTCAAAAAGTCATCTTCCTGAGGTCCCAGCTGATGTGTTTCCATCACATATACACAAAGCTACAAGATTGGAATTGGGCAGGTACTATTATTTTTACTGTATCTAGGAGAAAGTGAGGACTGCAGACACTGGGGAGTCAGAGTCGAAAAATGCGGCGCTGAGAAAAAAAAATTGCAAGTCAGGCAGCATTGGAGGAGCAGAAGAGTTGATGTTTCGGGCATAAGCCTTTCATCAGGAATGTGGAGGGGGAAGGTAGGTGGGATGGCGATAGGTGGACGCAGGTGGGAGAAGATTGTCGTGGGGAGGCTGGCGCTCGGTCTCACCGATGTAGAGGAAACCACATCGAGAGCAATGGATGTAATAAATGGAGTGGGAAGATGCGCAAGAAAATCTCTTCCAGATTTGAAATGGTCCTTTAGGGTCTTCATCTCAGGTGAGGGCACAGGTTTTGGACTGTGTGCGGTGGCAGGGAAAGGTGCCTGGCGTAGAGGGTGGTTAGGTGGGGAGTGTGGACCTAACAGAGTTGCAGTGGGAATGTTCTCTGTGGAACACAGATGGGGTGGGAAGTGAAATATCGTTTTGGTAGTGGGGTCTGATTGTAGGTGGTGAAAATTATAGAGGATAATATGCAGTCTGGAGATTCAAAGGGTGGAATTTTTTTATTAAAGTTAGATTACTTACAGTGTGGAAACAGGCCCTTCGACCCAACAAGTCCACACCGACCCTTCGAAGAGTAACCCACCCAGACCCATTTCCTTCTGAATGACGCACCTAACACCATGGGGGGCAATTTAGCATGGCCAATTCACCTGACCTGCACATCTTTGGACTGTGGGAGGAAACCAGAGCACCCGGAGGAAACCCACGCAGACACTGGGAGAATGTGCAAACTTCACACAAACAGTCATCCGAGGCTGGAATTGAACCTGGGACCCTGGTGCTGTGAGGCAGCAGTGCTAACCACTGAGACACCGTGCCGCCTCACTGTGTTGCAGCTGGAGGTTTTGGGTTCGAAGGCACCCCACCCTCCCCACCAAACTATCACTATCACCTCACATCTCACATATCGGTACCCATGAGGATGGCCTCAACCGGGACCCTGGGTTCATGTCACACTATAGGTGACTCCATTGCACTATACACACACAGACAGATGCGCGCACACGCATGCAGTCTTACATGCGCACGCACACATATAGACGCACTCACGCAGACCCTCTCTCATACGCTCACACATACACTCCCACACTCAGCATCTCACAGACTTATACCCCTTTGCACTCTCACACACTCTCTCGCAGACACCAATAACATGCCCCCACCCCCCTCCCCCGCCCACAAACACTCACACATACACATATAAGTTTGTGGGGTGAATCTGTACTTGCAGAATTACATTTTAGTTGGCTCAAAAACTGCATGAATCCATGTAAGATTCTGTAAATCCATTTTTTAGATTAGAATCAGTCTGACCATTTTGGCATAGACAGTCTCACACAGGGAAGCTCACACCTTCAATACGTTATGTGGGCCAACATGACATCCGTTGTTAAAGTTCACTTGAGTTCACTTTTAAAAACGTTTTGTGATTTACATTTGAAAGAACTTAAACCAACATGGTCATTCTAACAGATGAGAGACTTAACAAACAATCCATGTCTTTTTCAATATATAATTTCAATTACATCAAACTGTAAACTTTTGCTGTAAATTCTGTATCTTACAATCTTATACTCCACAATCACCAGATGAAGGAGCAGTGCTTTGAAAGCTAGTGCTTCCAGTTAAAATTTTTGGACTATAAACTGGTGTATGATTTTTAACTTTGTACACCCCACTCCAACACTGGCATCTCCAAATCATGACGACCTCACACCTGCATCCACCTAACACCATCCCACCTACCTTCCCCCACCCAGCCCAGTCCTCACCCCTCTATTTATCTCTTAGCCCCTTCCCCATCCACATTCCCAATGAAGGGCTTATGCCCGAAAAGTCAACTGTCCTTCTCCTTGGATGCTGCCTGACCTGCTGTACTTTTACCAGTGCCACACTTTTTGACAAGTTTTGCTGTATGTCAGATCTTGAACTTCCATTTAAGTTTAATAATTGATATATAATTAATATTGATCTAACCTTAATTTCCATTGTAGATGAAATCTCCAAACAATTACAGCCCTTTGTGTTTCCTGATTTCATGCCTCAAAGACCTGTTCCTAATTTTTAGTTCATTGTTCCCTAGTGCTAGACTCCCTTAAATTAGTTGATAATTTACCTTCATCACAGTCGCAACTGTATTTAGAAAGTATTTAATTGACTGTAAAGTCTCAAGCCTGTCTTTTTTTGGCTTCTGGAGATTCCCTTTCCCTTCCCGGGTTACCTCGCTCACTGCTGCCATTTGCCTGCTAGTGCTTGCTACTGCTGCAATCACTGACCGCTTCTCTCGTGTTTGCTGCTAATAGACTGCTAATAAACATTGTCCACCCTTGTTTGAATTTTCCAGGGCCTTTGGGGGCAAATTTGCCTCTGCCCTTGTATATTTCGAATGTTGATGAGCATTACTTTGTGTTTCTGGACTCCTTTTCAAAATTCAGTTTCTCATATACCTCATTGTTGCGGTAACAACTTTCCTTCAAAAGATTTGCATGTAATTATATAGGAGATACAAAGTAGAAAAAATGCCATTCAATCAATCATCAATGTTTATTCTCCACTCAAACCTCCTTCCACCTCCTCTCAAACTACCATCCTAACTCTCTGTTCCCTACTTTTTCATGTGGTTGTCAGTTTCTCATTACATTTTTCCAAACTTCATTAACCACTTCCCATGGTAGTTAGTTCCATACTCGCATCACTCTTTGAGGAGAAAAGTTTCTTCTGCATTTGTCATTAAAATTCTTGGTGAATGTCTTGTATAATGTACCTTTCCACACAAAAGGACACATTCATTTTCTTTCTACTCTGTGAACATGTTTCATAAATTTACAAATCTAAGTTTTTCCTCAGCTTTTATTTTGCTGGAGAAAGGAATTCCAGCTTGTCTATCCTTTGATATGTTTACAAATACATATTTCTGGTTTCATTGCTGTAAATATTCACTAGATTCTCTCCAATGCTTCTGACTCCAAGTCCCTGTTTTGCATGCTTCTCCATATTGGGCAACCTTGACTATCCGAACGACACTGGTGGGAGTATTTTGTTCGGATAACTGATCGTTTGGATAACTGATCATCATTCCTTTGCCCCCCCCCAATAATTCTACATTTTCCATGGCTAATCCACCGAACCTGCACTCCTGGACATTGCCGGCAATTTGGCATAGCTAATCCACCTAACCTGCACATCTTTGAACAGCCATTTTCATCAATCTATGTCCTGCATTCTGCTTATCCGTACCCATACTTCTGGCAAGCTTTGAATCATTCACGAACATCAGAATTACACAAACCTTTATCCGCTGATGGATTATTTACACATAAAAAGAAAACAAATGACCCTGATACCTGGGGGAACCGTTGCATACTTTATAGTTAGCAAAAATATCTTTTCACAAATGCTTGTGAATTGTGAACTCAATTTATAACTGTCCCTTTAAGGACAATACACTACTTACTTACTCAGTGAGAATCTGTGTAGGCAAATACTTACTGCACTAGCTTCATCAACCCTGTCAGTAAATGCAACCTGATGATGTGTTAGCTTTCAAGTTTCAGCTGGCAACACCCTTGACTTCACACTTCTGAGACTGTCAGTCCTGCTTGATGCAAGTAAAGATCGCTTTACTCTGTCTGTGCTAAAATAATTCTTTTTAGAAGAAATAGGTCTCACAGTTAGCACATGACACTTTCCTAGGTTGTATCTAAAGTTCTAACAGTTGTCTTAATTTCAATCTTAAGTTAACAAGCCACTAAATCACACCGCATTGATGTACTTCTCCCTTTCTTTATGATAATCTAAGTTAGCTCCAGTCCAGGCAGTAGACGTTATAGCAAAAGCTGCCCGTGTATGTGCAGTACTGGCAAGTATAACTTCACAACAGACCTATGTGTCAGAGCTACACAAAGCTTATTTCATAATCATAGTAATTCATTGTAGAGCCTTGTGATTTAATATGATTTGTTGATATTCTTTAGTTATCACTTGTTTTACTCAACTGTAAAATGGAGTCATGAACATAAAATTGAATCTTTAATAAAATCTCTTCTCCTAGGGTCCCTAATGATTTGGGACATTGCAAGATTGTGAAAAGCTACATCAATTGAAATTCTTTCTGGCAATATGAGCAAACATTTAATATTTGTGTTTCTTGTAAATTGGATAAAGTAACTGTTGACTTGGTTGCTTTCATTAGTGTTTACAATTACAGATTTTGAAATAGTGGTAAGTATGTATAACCTTTGGAAATATTGATCTTATGTTGTAATACATTGTAATAACTGACTTTATACTGCGAATATTTCTATAATTTCCAGTACAGCTTTTTTTTTGCTTTCACTAACAGGTAAATCCAATGTAATGGATGCAATTAGTTTTGTGATGGGTGAGAGAACTGCCAACCTCAGAGTGAAGAACATCAGGGATCTGATTCATGGTGCTCATATAGGGCGTCCTGTGTCATCTACTGCAAGGGTCACTATGCTGTACCAAAGAGAAAATGAAGAGGAGCTGTCATTTACTAGAGTCATTATTGGTAATTTAGGAAGGATTAAAGGGCTACAATTCTAGTTTTTGATGTGACTTAATTGTATTTTAGTCTGTCTTTTAGTTGACAGTTGTATTTCTATAACTGGAACCAATGCTGTAATTAAAATATTTGAACTCAACTTATTTAGGAAAGATAACCCAAGTTCATCAATAACAATTAATTGTTAATAGGTCTCCTTGTTATCTTTGACATGTAAATGTATTTTGGGAAGAAAACCAATTACAAGCCAAGAAGTCCCATCAAAAACAGGCTCAAAATGCATGAGGGTGGTAGTGGAAAGAGTCCCCAAAATCATCTGCAATAAGGTAAATACTGGAGTAACAAATTAAAGACTCTGACCCCAGGGTTTCATATTCTGTTACATTATGGCTCCTTGGAATACATTATAGTGCCTCTGATTCTTGTCTGAACAACTGAAGGTCCAGGGAGCAGGAAAACAACATACAGTATAATCTGAGGAGCACTGGGGAATGAAATCTGGGGTTGTGAGAGAATGAAATCTGGGGTTGTGAGGAGCTGTTTCTCCAATCACAGAATTTGTCTCTCCCATGCTGCAGCATCAGCTCCTCAAAGACAGATCCTCTTCTGCTTTTAAAACAAAATCAATGATTGAAGAGTAACAAAAATGAAAAGTGGAGATCCTGTCATTAGATGGGCTCAGACAACTATCCTGAACAATGGCCCTTGTTGACAATTTGACTGAAACTGTCACATTTTCTGGGGCGGATCCTGGCAGAGAAAGCAAAGAATTAACAAATGGATCAGTTGACCACAAAGTCAGGTCAGGAGCAGGCCATGAGGAGCTGCCTGTATGAAGAACAGCAGCCAGTGGAGAGAAGATGTCACATTTTAATTTACTGTGATGGTGATGGGAACTGCAAGCAATGAAAATTGATGCAACTTTCTCATGGTTGACAGTACTTTATCTACTTTTACTGAAGCTTGATGTATATAATCTGTCAAGATCGTGTTCTGTTGTTAGTATGCATTCATCTTGTGTTGCATTTATTAACTGCAGTGGCACGGTAGCTCAGGGGTTAGCACTGCTGCCTCACAGCACTAGGGACCTGGGTTCGATTCTACCCTCAGCTGACTGTCTGTGTGGAGTTGCATATTCTCCCCATGTCAGTGCGGGTTTCCTCTGGGCCCTCCAGTTTTCTCCCACAGCCCAAAGATGTGCAGATTACGTGGATTGGCCATGCTGAATTGCCCCTTAGGTGGGTTATCCATGGGAAATGCAGGGTTACGTGGATAGGTCTGTGAGGGATGCTCTTTGGAATGTCAGAGTGGACCGAATGGCCTTTTGCCACACTGCAGAGATTCTATGAACTGCATGGAAATCATAAATGTTTTTGTGCTCTGTTATCTACATAGGTTAGGAAACCCTAAAAACAACAACGTAAACACAAGATGATGTTGCTGCATGACTTACTCTTACAATGGAATTAATTAGAATGAGAAAAAGACCCAAAAATCAAGAAGCAAAGCATGAGATAATCTCAAAAATGCTTGAAAAACATTTATCTTCAACCCCTGCTAAGATAGGTTTTCGTACTTGTAAATTTCTGCTATTCTGTCAATTAATGGGATATGCTGGGCTATGAGGTTGCAGATTGTGTTGGAGTATGATTCTGCTGTTGTTGAAGGCCCACAGTGCCTCATAGGTGTCCACGCTTGAGCTGTAAGATCTGACCTCTGTTTGACTTGCCGACTTCATTTGTGAAAATCTGTCCAGTGTTTTGGCCTCCACGGAATTCCTTATCAGCTAAGGATACATTTGTTTGGTAAAGTATTTGTGATTCCAGGAGACTAAACTGAATATTGGAACTTGTACAAGAGGGAAAGCTAAAATGTAATATAAAGTGACTTCATGACAAATTAACCCTTAAACCCTTAAATTACAACAGGATGAAATATTTTTATTTCTGTTGATTAGTCTTTGTGCCTGCATTCTCAGCTAGTATAACAGTGGCATAAGCATCCCTGTGTTGTGAAGAAGATAAATTATCGTGAGTTCCTGCTTTTGGTTATTATTATATTGTGTCAGAAATGCTTATAGATATTAGGCGGAAGTCCAGAATCAGGTTCAGATACAATACTCCCATGCTAAAATTATTCAGCATTATTTACCATGGATTTACCGTGCTTTCACAAAGACTAAAGTACCATACAACCATTTTGGAAATATGTGCCAACATCAGAGTTGCTGCTTTCCAAAGAAGAATGAAGGAAGCAAATGTCTTTTAGGTGTCTTTTTGTATGGCAGGCAGATAAGCAAAATGTATTTACAAAAATAATTGGATGGCTCAACTTTCTTTCCTTTGTCTTTGTCAGTGAACTCTTCAGAGTTTCGTTTAAACAATCAAATTATTAGTCGTGTGGAATATACAAAGGCACTGGAGAAAATTGGCATTTTACTGAAAGGCAGAAATTGTCTGGTGTTTCAGGTAATGTGGAAAAGAGTCTTTTATTTCATTTTTATGTTAATTGTTAACAGATAATTAGGGAAACAGTAGGCCCACTAGAGGATAAAAGAGGGAGGTTACGTGTGGAGCCAGAGGAAATGGGTGAGATCCTTATGAGTACTTTACATTGGTATTCACCAAAGAGAGGGATATGAGAGACGTTGAGGTTAAGGAAAGGTATGTGAACACTCTGAGGCAGGCCAACCTAATGAAGTGTTGGGTGTCTTGAAATGCATTAACGTAGACATGTCCCCAGAACCAGATGGGATCTATCATAGGATACCGTGGGAGGCAAGGGAGGAAATAGCTGGGGCCTTAACAGATAAGTTTGCATCCTCTTTGGCTTTAGATGAGGTTCCAGAGGATTTGAGAATGGCCAGTGTAGTTCCTTTATTTAAAAAGGGAAATAGATAATCCAGGTAATCACAGGCCAATGAGCCTGACTTCAGTGTTCGGGAAGATGTTGGAGAAATACTGAGAGGCAGGACTTACTCACGTTTGGAAACAAATGAAATTGTTATTGATGGGCAGCTTGGGTTTATGAGGGAAAGTCATGTCTCAACAACTTGGTTGAAATGTTTGAAAAGTTGACTAGAATGATCGATGAGGGAAGGGCAGTGGATGTTGTTCACAAAGATTTTAACAAGGCATTTGATAAAGTACCTCACAGCAAGCTAGTACGACAGGTAGAGTCCCGTGGGGTCCAGAGTATGCTCGCTAGATGGTACAGGACTGTTTGCCTTAGAAGAGTGGTGGAAGAGTGCTTTTTGGAATTGGAGATCAGTAACTAATGGGGTTCAGTGCTGGGACATTTGTTGCTTGCAATATATATATATATAGATAGAGCCTGGAGGAAAATATAGATGATCTGATTGGTAACTTTGCAGATGAGACCAAAGTTGGTGGAGTTGCAGACAGTGAGGAGGATTATCTAGTATACAGCAGAATGTAGATAGATTGCAGATTTGAGCAGAGAATTGATAGATTGAGTTTAATCCAGACAAATGTGAATTGAGACATTTTGGAAGATCAAATTCAGTTGTGAATCATGTAATAAGTGGAGGAACCCTTAGGAGCATTGACATACGGAGGGATCTTGGCGTACAGATTCACAGATTCCTGAAAGTGGCAATACAGGCGGATAAAGTCAAAAAAGCATACAGAATATGTGCCTTCATCAGCTAGCACATTGAATATAAAAATTGGCAAGTTATGTTACTGCTGTATAAACTTTCGTTAGGCTACATTTAGAATATTGCATGTGGTTCTGATCGCCACACTACCAAAAGGACGTGAATGTTTTGGAGAAGGTGCAGAGAAAGTTTACTAGCATGTTGCCTCATCTGAATGGTCTTAAGTATGAGGAGAGGTTGGATAAACATGGATTGTTTTCATTGTAAAGACAGAAGCTGAGGGGTGACCTGATAGAGGTGTACAAAGTTATGAGAGATGTAGAACGGATAATCATAGGCTATTTTTTTGCAGGGTGGAAAGGTTAACTACAAGAAAGCACAGCTTCAAGAGGGGGAAAGTTTAGAGGAGAAGTGTGGGAAAGAGTGTTCACACAAGAGGTAGTGAGTACCAGGAACACACTGCCAGTGGAGGTGGTGGAAGCAGGCATGTTAGCACCATTCTTGGCGTATCTTGATCAACACATGAATGGGAGGCGAACAGAGGGATAGAAACCATTTATGGGCAATAAGTAGCAAATCTAAATATGGATTAGGAATCGGCGCAGGCTTGGTGGGCTGAAGGGTTCTGAATTGTTCTTTGTTATATATGTTTATATTGACATAATTAATGATCACTAGAGGCTGGATCATTCTTGGCCTTTAAACAGAGGTGAGAGCGCATCTTTAGGATGAAAAATTATTAAAGGGTATCAGCTAAGATTTCTGTAATTTCAGTTCATAGTGAAGCATTTTTAATTCCTGTATTGTCTTAAAAAATTTGAGAAAAATATTTCTGTTGTGCCATTCCTGCAAGACAAATAATCTTTATAAGATTAAACATATCTTGAGTTACTTACTTAGTTACAGTGCTATATCTATAAATGAATAAGTTTTGAATTAATTAAAATCTTGCCCAGTGTCTGAGATAAAGGTAGAGAATTCAGTACAAGATGATGAATGGAATTCTTTGAGATATTTGGAATTTTTTTGTGATCTAGAATATGTTTACAGGAATCAAACAGAACAGAGGAAAGGATGTGGCACAAATTGACTTGATACCTGTTTTTAGGTATGAATGGCGCTGCTGCTGGCATGCTGTCTTTCACCCTTGAACCAGGGTTGATTCCTGACTTGATGGTTTTCAGATTGTGGTTGACTATAGTTCTGATGCTTCTGATGGCTGACTAGCCCAGTTTTTGAGTAGTTAGATCTGTTTGAAGTATGTCCCATTTAGCTAGTCATGGCAAAACAGTACAATGGACCGCATCCTCGTGGTGAAGTCAGGACTTCACCTACACAATGACAATGCCTTGATTACCAGTGCTCCAGTACTGTCATGATCCATTTGCTACAGATTGACCAGGACTAGGTCAAGTAGTTCTTTGCTTCTTGGTTCCATCAACGTCTGCCTGTCATAATCTTAGTCTAGCAGCTGAAGGACTTTAGGATTCAGCCAACTTGGTTTTATTTCTGCTGCGTAAGTCAATGCTGAAAGGACCATCCAACAGCTCAGTAGTGGTGCAACTGAGTAACCCTTTGTGCTGGATATTGAAGCTCCTCCATTCAGATTGCATTCTGTGCCTTTGCCACCTTCAGTGTTTCACTATCCTCATGGAGGAGTATTAATTTATCAGCTGAGGCAAAGCAGCTCTTAGTCACCAGCAGGTGGTTTCCTTGTTTGATCTGAAATCATGAGATTTCAAGGAATCTGGAGTCAATCATGAGAACTCCCAAATCAACTTCCTTCCAACTATTTACCACTGTGCCATCAACTCCGGTTGAACTGCCCTATCAGTGAAATAGAACAGACATGGTGATTGGTGGTGCCTTGGACTTTGAATGTAAGTCATACTCAGAGATCTGTGTCCCGGGGATGTTCTTTCACTCAGTTCACTGGACTCAAAATGTTAGCTCTGCTTTCTCTTAACAAGATGCTGTCAGGATTTTCTCTTGTTGAGGGTATCAATTTATAATTGTCACAAGAGTGATGAAAGGTTGGAAACATTTCTTCATGTAATAGGTTATTGCTGCATTAAATACTTTGTCACAGCAAGCATTTGTCACATATTTGGATACCATTAAATTTGGGTAAATATTTGAAATAGAAAAAGATACACTGCTGTGAGAAGGAAGTAATAGTGTAATTAGTTTGGAGTTATTCTAACAAAGAGTTGGCAGAGATAAAACGGAACAAATAGTAGGCTTCTGTCATGTATAGCAGAAAGAATGTTAAGCCTTGCTGTATTCAGGTGGAAGTTGTGGCTTCATATTCCTCAGTTTATAGGGAGTATATAAATGATACAGTGAGTTCAAACCAAATCTAGATGGTAGCTGTAGTGAGATTTCAATGTTGATGTTGGGAAGAAAAACAACAACAAAATATTTTACCGGAGCAACAATTGAAGCATTTGTTTCAGTAGTGTTTATATGGATATTTATGTTACATATTGATTATCCTCAGTCCAGTTTTAGCACACAACTTTTATATTGTAGGGCACTGTGGAGAATATCGCAATGAAGAAACCTAAAGAGAGAACGCAACTGTTTGAACAAGTTAGCAACTCGGGGGAACTGTCTAATGAATATGACAAGAAGAAGAAAGAAATGATGAATGCAGAAGAAGAGGCTCAGTTCAACTACAACAAAAAGAAAAATATGGCTGTTGAGCGTAAACATGCAAAGCATGAGAAGGAAGAGGTACTTAAAGTTAAATTGACTTTTTGTTCTTTTCCATAATCAACAGCTGCTGCAGAAATAGAACCAGTATTTCAGGTGTTTCAGAAGTTAATGCACTTGCAAAGCAGGATATTAATCAAGAAGCTCCAGATTCAGTTCAAAAATCTTAGTTAATTATTTTTACCCAGGATGATAGTAGGTTTACCATGGTTGACTGAGCTTCTCCCGTAAGTGAGGTGAAGATAGCTGAAAAGTACACTGCTGTGAGAACAGGAGACAACTGTTACAGCATGCACAATTAGCCATCAACAATTGTAATAGCCATGATGTGGAGGTATCGCTGTTGACTGGGGTGGACAAATTCAGAAGTCACACCACACCAAGTTAGAGCGCAACAGGTTTATTTGAAATCACAAGCTTTTGGTGCACCGCTCCTTCATTAAGTGAAGTCAACTGACGAAGGAGCAGCAGTCTGAAAGCCTGTGATTTCAAATAAAGCTATTGGACTGTGGAAGTGTCACTCGACCCACAGCATTATATATGATTTCTCTCCACAGATGCTTCCAGACCTGCTGAACTTTTCCAGCAATTTCTGTTTTTGTTTCTGTTGGACCATTACCTGGTGTCATATGACTTCTCAAATTTTATAATATCTGCTATAATCAGAGGGCACTCCAAAATACCCCACAGCCAATTAAATTTTATTATAATTTTATAATGAAAATAAAAATGGCAACCAAATGGTGCATATCAGCACCCCCATAAATGGTGAAATAAATGACCAGATATTCATAATTAGGAGATGTCAGTGTTGGACTGGGCTGTACAAAGTTAAAAATCACATGACATCAGGTTATATTCCAACAGGTTAATTGGAAGCACTAGCTTTTGAAGCGTTGCTCCTTCATCAGGTGGTTGTGGAGTACACAATTGTAAGGCACAGAATTTATAGCAAAAGTTTAGTGTGATGTAACTGAAATTATACATTGAAACATACCTTGATTGTTTATTAGGTCTCTCATCTATTAGAATGAGCATGTTAGTTTCACTTCTTTCATATGTACAGAGGAACCTCGATTATCCGAAAATCAGATTATCTGAAGGAGAGCTCTAGGTCCTGATAGAAACATTACATCAAAGACGTGTTTCCAACAGTGATCGCATCTTTTGTTTACAGTGATTAAACAGGCACCGTCTCCAAATGACTGACCTCCCACCCTCTCTCCCCACACTTTCCCTGGAGTTCTACCAAGGGGTGTACCCTAAACTCCCTTCCCCAGATAATCTGACCAACATTGTCTTGTACAGGGCAAATGTGCAACCCGTCAAAACGTTGCAATAAAAACTTATGTGTGTCTGTGTGTGTGTGTATTTGGAGACTTACCCCACAAAGGCGGCAGCAGCAGCAGCAGTCTTCTTGTTGGTGTACCGTCTGGCCTCCCCTGAGAGGGGACGGGAGCAGACGGTGGGGTCCAGTGTTGGATGAGGTTGGGGGCAGTGTTGGACGTTGTTGGGTTGGGCGGAGTTGGATGGGGCTGGGGGTGGGGTTGGATGGGTCTGGGTGGCAGGGGCAGTGTTGGACAGGGCTGGGGGACGGGTCTCGTGCACTATGTCCTGCTGCAGTCTCCTGAACATGGAGCAGACTTTAAAAACTCAGAGCCCCAGAGGAAAGACATTTAATTGATTAACCGAATAATCGATTATCTGAACAAAATAGTGCCCGCCCACCTCATTCGGATAATCGAGGTTCCCCTGTAAATCACAAACCTTTTTTTTTAAAAGTTACGTTCCCAGGTTAACTTTAACAATTGGTGTCAGGCCAGATAAGATGTTGAAAGTGTTAGCACCCTGTGTTCTGTTGTCTATGCCATAACGTTTAGACTGATTCAGATCTAAAAATAAGTTAACAGAGTCTTACATGGATTTATGCAGTTTTTGAGCAAAGTGCAATGTAACTCTGCAAGTACAAATTCACCCCACAAACGTATATGTGTGTGTGGGGGGGGGGGGTGTTGTGAGTGTCTGTGAGAGAGAGTGGATATGTGTGTGTGAGTGTAAAGGGTCTAAGTCTGTGAGAGGGTGCTTGTGTGAGTGTCAATCTGTAGGAGTTTGCGTGCGTGTGTATGTGTCTAGAGTGGAGGGTTGTGAGTGTCTGAGAGAGATTGTACATGTGTGTGAGTATAAAGTGGTCTAAGTCTTTGAGAGGATGCATGTGTGAGTGTGGTCTTACAATTGTGTACTCCACAAACACTTGATGAAGGAGCAGCACTCCAAAAGCTAGTGCTTCCAATTAAACATATTGGACTATAACCTGGTGTCGTGTGATTTTTAACTTTGTACAGATAATCATATTTACTGATGTTTGAGGGACATTGTCCATGGAATTAGGAGAAATCCCTTGCTTTTCATCATATTATCCCATGAGAATTTAAATGTACACCTGAAAGGGCATATGTCTTTGCAGGAATAGGTCAAGAATACAGCACACCTTTAGTGCTGTACTGTTAAGAACTGGAGCTGTTGTCATTAGACAGTTTACATAATTAATTTGTACTTTGGAATCAGAGGTATAATGATAAACTGTCAGATGATACCAGGTGTAGTTAATACTGTGAAAGACCGTGACAAAACATGAATGCATTAGAAAATTTGCAGAAAGAGCATTGGCCAATTCATTTCAATACTGATTAGTGTGAGATGTTGCAGTTTGATAGGAAGAACAGAAATAATAAAAGAAAAACACCTATTCGTTGGAAATAATGTAAATGACTTAAGAGCTGCAAGAAGAGAGATTTATGGGTATGTGCATTCACAAATTATTAAAAGTATCAGCACAGATTAACAAATAAAAATATCAAAGCAAAAACGCATTCATTTCTAGAGGCATTGAATGTAAAAACTGAGGTTATTCTAAATTTCAGTAGGATCTAAGATTATACTTGGATTATTATGCACATTTCTAATCTCCATTTCTACATTGCTAAGTTAGCAACTGAGGAATAGAAAAAAGAGCAGAGGCCACTCACTAGTTTAGTTTGAGTCCCATTCAGCAGAATCAGATCAATTCAGGTCACAGTTCCTCCTGTGACCAGTGGTATGCCATAAGGATCGGTGTTGGGTCCGGTGCTTTTTGTTATTTCTCTAAATGATTTGGTTGTGGACGTAGGAGGTAGAGCTAGTAAGTTTGCAGATGACACCAAAATTGGAGGTGTAGTGGACAGCGAAGAAGGTTACCTCAGAATACAGTTGGATCTTGATCAGATGGGTCAATGCGTTGAGGAATGGCAGCAGGAGTTCAATTTAGATCAGTATGAGATGCTGCATTTTGGAAAGGCAAATTAGGACTTTTACACTTAATGATAAGGTCCTGAACAGAGACCCTGGGGTGCAGTTTCATAGTTCTTTGAAAGTGGAGTCGCAGGTAGATAGGATAGTGAAGAAGTTTGGTACACTTTTCTTTATTGGTCAGAGCATTGAGCATAGGAGTTGGGAGGTCATGGACAGGACATTGGTTTGGCCACTTTTGAAATATTGTGTGCAGTTCTGATCTCCCTGCTATAGGACAGATCTTGTGAAACTTAAAATGGTTCAGAAAAGATTTACAAGGATGTTGCCAGGGTTCAGGGGTTTGAGGCTGAATAGGCTGGGGCTCTTTTCCCTGGAGTGTCGGAGGCTGAAGGGTGATCTTGTACAGGTTTATAAAATCATGAGAGGCATGGATAGGATAAATAGACAAGGTCTTTTCCCTGAGATAGGGGTGTCCAGAACTAGGTTTAGGGTGAGAGGGGAAAGATGTAAAAGGAATAGGAAGGGTTTGGAGGAATATGGGGTGGGTGCTGGCAGGTGGGACTAGATGTTTTCGTGCAGAATTTTTTCATGCACAATTTTTTCATGCAGAAGGTGGTGTGTGTATGGAATGAGCTGCCAGAGGAAGTGGTGAAAACTGGTACAGTTACAGCATTCACAAGGCATCCGGATGGGTATATGAATAGGAAGTGTTTAGAGGGATATGAGCCAAATGCTGGCAAATGGGACGAGATTGGGTTAGGATATCTGGTTGGCATGGACGAGTTGGACCAAAGGGTCTGTTTCCAATCTATACGTCTCTATGACTCTATCTGAAGAATCAGGTTTAGATTAGATTACATTACAGTGTGGAAACAGGCCCTTCGGCCCAACAAGTCCACACCGACCCGCCGAAGCGCAACCCACCCATACCCCTACATTTACCCCTTACCTAACACTACGGGCAATTTAGTATGGCCAATTCACCTGACCTGCACATCTTTGGACTGTGGGAGGAAACCGGAGCACCCGGAGGAAACCCACGCAGACACGGGGAGAACGTGCAAACTCCACACATTCAGTCGCCTGAGGCGGGAATTGAACCCGGGTCTCTGGCGCTGTGAGGCAGCAGTGCTAACCACTGGGCCACCGTGCCGCCCAAAAGTTTAAAATTATGGTTCAAAATAATACTGAAAAAACTTAACTTTTGCAAAACCACCTCAACTATTGTTGAATGTTGCAATTTAGTTTCTGGATTTAAATGCCAGTCTAACTGCCCACTAGTTGTAGCATCCTACTTGGAAAAACCTTCTGGAACAAATATGACCTGAAAAAGCAAATGCTTAAGCTATTGTTGTGAGGCCAGACGGTTAAATTCCGCTCAAGCACTGTGGATTCTTGCTACTGTCGGTTCCACATATTTCAAAATTTCAAGCAGCTGCATTCTTAATACCAGACCTAGCTTTTCTCAGCAAGGTTAACCTCTGGTCTTCCAATATTGTGTTGGTTCAGAGCTAATAAAAGGCATCAAGGTGTTTGCTTCATGCTAACTGCTATATAGGTTATTTAGGCCCAGTTCTCAGTGCCTCCAGGTAGCATTATTAGACTGCCAGCTAGCATGCCCTGCAAGGCAGATCCTAGATCATTGTAATGTATTTCATTATATCTGTGTTATAGAGTCATAGAGATGTACAGCATGGAAACATACCCTTCGATCCAACCCATCTATCCCAACGAGATATCCCAACCCAATCTAGTCCCACCTGCCAGCACCCAGCCCATATTCCTCCAAACCCTTCCTATTCATATACCCATCCAAATACCAGCCTCCACCACTTCCTTTTGCAGCTCATTCCATACACGTACCACCCTCTGTGTGAAAAAGTTGCCCCTCAGGTCTCTTTTATACCTTGCCCCTCTCACCCTAAACCTATGCCCTCTAGTTCTGGACTCCCCCACCCCAGGGAAAAGACTTTGTCTATTTATCGTATCCATGCCCCTAATAATTTTGCATACCTCTATAAGGTTACCCCTCAGCCTCCGACGCTCCAGGGAAAACAGCCCCAGCCTATTCAGCCTCTTCCTATAGATCAAATCCTCCAATCCTGGTAAATCTTTTTGAACCCCTTCAAGTTTCACAACATCTTTCCGATAGGAAGGAGACCAGAATTGCCCGCAATATTCCAATAGTGGCCTAACCAATGTCCTGTACAGCTGCAACATGACCTCCCAACTCCTGTACTTAAATACTCTGACCAATAAAGGAAAGCATACCAAACGCCTTCTTCACTATCCTATCTATCTGCACTCCAAGATCTCTTTGTTCAGCAACACTCCCTAGGACCTTACCATTAAGTGTATAAGTCCTGCTAAGATTTGCTTTCCCAAAATACAGCACCTTGCATTTATCTAAATTAAACTCCATCTGCCACTTCTTAGCCTACTGGCCCATCTGATCAAGATCCTGTTATAATCTGAGATAACCTTCTTCGTTGTCCACTACACCTCCAATTTTGGTGTCATCTGCAAACTTACTAAATGTACCTCTTATGCTCGCATCCAAATCATTTAGGTAAATGTCAAAAAGTAGAGGACCCAGCACCGATCCTTGTGGCACTCCACTGGTCACAGGCCTCCAGTCTGAAAAACAACCCTCCACCACCACCCTCTATCTTCTACCTTTTGAGTCAGTTCAGTATCCAAATGGCTAGTTCTCCCTTTACTCCATGAGATCTAACCTTGCTCACCAGTCTCCCATGGGGAACCTTGTCGAATGTCTTACTGAAGTCCATATAGATCACATCTATCGCTCTGCCCTCATCAATCCTCTTTGTAACTTCTTCAAAAAACTCAATCGAGTTTGTGAGATAAATATATGATACCACGTTAGAATGTTTTGCTCTAATATGCTAAATATTTTGCTACTTTGCAAATATATTTAGAGCAGAGTGAACATCTGTTGAACATCCCATTTTATTTTTGATATTTTATGCATGAATACTCATAATAAACATTGCATTTTATTTATAATTGAACACTTAGGCAGATCGTTACCAAATGTTGATAGAGGAGCTAAAGGAAAGCAAGATTCAGTTGCACCTCTTCCTTTTATATTATAATGAGAAGTTTATAGAAAACTTTACCAATGATCTACAAGCAAGCAATAAAACTGTAAGTAGTCAGAAAGCAACACAAGCTGCAGCAGAAGAAGAAGTGAGAGCTAAGAAAAAGGAGTTGGGCAAACTCAGCAGAGAGCTGCAGCAAATCGAGAAGGAGATAAAGTAGGTTTACTGTTTGTTCTACCTTCCTGCAAAGAGAATATACTTTTAAATGTTGAGTTCCAAATCATATTACTGCTTAGATTTACAGAGAAAATAATTCTCATAATAAATCTCTTTTTTGTATGATAGCTAATTATCTGACATTAGAATGTGGTTTCTACAAATGTTATTGGATTTACTTTCGATAGGTCACTCTCTCCAGTTGAGATTCTTTATTTGTGGTTTTGTATCAGTTGCTGCCGTTAGAGAAGGAAAATCAAAGAGTGAGGAAATAGGGAATCTATCATCCCTGTCTCCAAACCTGACCTCTATATCCAGTCTTCATCTATTTCCCAAGCCACTATTCATTAGCCTTACTTTTGCCATTTCAACATTCTTGAGTCTTCCCTCCTGACCTACTAACCATCTGTTCTCAACTTTTGTGGAACTCCAAGTTCTTTATTAATCATCCAAAGAGATTGAGAAATCCCTGACATAGAGATGGAGAAGTTGGATAAAGTGGTGTGTTCCAAAATAAATATTTTTTCCATCTGTTGCCATGATGTGCTTATCTTTATGTACCTTGTTTTCAAGTTGCAAATGGTTTAGTGTATTGATAGCTATTAGGTACCATGGACACTAGCTAATTACAGGGTGCAGCTCCCATCTATTTCAGTGCCAATTGTTTGAGACTGTCAATAAATGTTAATATTTTTGGGATGTCATTTTGTACAGGTTTCACCATAAATTTGCATGTCAGTTCTGATCCTTTGAAGGTGATTTTCTGCAGTCCGTGATAACTACAGAAGTTTCAAATTAGAAATGTTATTAATTATGTGGTCATGATAATTTAGTTGGAATGTTCTCAATTACAGCAAAATGTTTTGTGACAAGTTTTAAAAAAAAATTCTCCTTTTTCTTTCTTCAAAAATTCTATCATGTTTGGCAGCAGTTAATTGTGGGGAGTGGGGAAATGGATTATCTGGGACACATCAGTGTGAACACAGCAAAGAGCTGTGTTAAGGAAGCTGTGGTCACCATTTTTAAGAAATGGAAAATAAAGCTGAGCTGCTTAAACTGTTTCCATCATTGGTACTGAGATACATGCATTTGTGAGAAATTAATTTTGGGACTGTTAAGGAAAATGTGCTGCTGTTGTAGAGGAAATAGTGATGAACAAACAAAGCCCAGCTGAGGAATTTGTTTTTTTTATATTATATTGAGGAGGATCTTCTGACAATCCATCTGATGGTCAAGAGGAGGTCGGAGGGACACAGTGAGAATCTGTAGAGGAAAGAAGGTGTTCCCCAATTCATTTGGTTAACCTCTTTCTCCCCAGGATTCAACTACCTGCAATGACAGAGTGCCAGTGACGCTGCGATTGTGGCAGATCCAGACAGATGGTGCTAGATACTCATGCTCTGGTCCAAAATGACCCAGTGTCTCCTAGCCCTTTAATAGTTTTTACTTGCAGCCACCATGATAGATATTACCCTTAACCTTTAGTCATCTCAGGTGTTCCAAAGATCATCTGCAGAATTGGGTGATGTCTTGTAGCCAGCAACTCATCACACCATATAAGGTGTGTCACAGATGGCCAATTCTGAAGTGTGGGAAAATATATTCATTTTGGGGAAGATAAGCCAGTGCAGCCACAGAGGACATTGCATTTTGTTTCTATTGACAAATTGCCTAAGTCCACACAGTCATCACTAGTATTGATGTTGCCATCAAGGCATCAACAGAGCATGAAAATGGATTCCTGAACAGAGAAATCTTCCACTCACGAAATATCCTGCTGATGTATACCCACAGGGAGCACTTCATTTGCACTTCATTCCCAGGCAGCTTCCACGATTTCTTCTTTCTTTGGCTAACATCCAATCTCCAAGGGTATCTTTAGGCATAAATGTTATTCCTAAGCAGGTAGCTTCTGTCACTTGTCCAGCTCCCAGGAGGGTAGAGAGATGAGCTCCAATCAAATCCACATGCTAATACAAACCTGCAGTCTGAAACCATTGGTGTCATGAAGATGCCTTTCTGTTGGAATGACCAGTTTGGTGGTGCACTCCACTTTAAAACAACAGAGGAGACTTGCGTAGTGTTATTAATAGACAATAGGTGCAGGAGTAGGCCATTCTGCCCTTTGAGCCTGCACCATGATCATTATGATCATGGCTGATCATCTTCAGTCAGTATCCTGTTCCTGCCTTATCTCCAGAACCCTTGATTCCACTTTCCTTGAGAGCTCTATCCAACTCTTTCTTAAACGAATCCAGAGACTGGGCCTCCACTGCCTTCTGGGGCAGAGCATTCCACACACCTACCACTCTCTGGGTGAAGAAGTTTCTCCTCATCTCTGTCCTAAATGGCCTACCCCTTATTTTTAAGCTGTGTCCTCTGGTTCGGGACTCACCCATCAGCGGAAACATGTTTCCTGCCTCCAGAGTGTCCAATCCTTTAATAATCTTATACGTTCACTGTTTTGCACAACATAAATATATATAAAGAGCTGTTCAACTAAATGATGTGAAGGACCTGAAACCTGAAATAGCACTCTTTCTTGAGGAGGACTAGAAGGTGGAGGGACATTCTTCAGAGGGATCCAGCACTTGTGTATTGTGGGAATACCGTTATGTGAATGGTACTAACTTCAGAGGAAGGATCACTAGACCATAAACGTTAACTCTGATTTCTTTCCACTGATGCAGCCAGACCTGCTGAGCCTTCCTAGCAATTTCTGTTTTGTTTCGGATTGGCAGCATTTGCAGTTCTTTCAGTTTTTATATGGTCATGGAAACCCCCTGCATATTGCTATGTACTGACTCCACCCACCTCTCAGCTGGAGAATCAGTGTCCAATGTCTTGAACACTACTTGGAGCACTGAGAATAGCAAGGATGCAGAAAATACTTAGATGAGGGATTTCAATGTCCACCATAAAGAGTGACTCAGCAAGAGTACTACTGATCGACCTGGTCAAGTTCTAAATGACATTGCTGCTATACTGAGTCTGTGGCAAGTGATGAAAAAACCAACAAGATTGAAAAACATACTTGATTACCAGTCTACTTGTCACAGCTGCATCTGTCTATGACAGTATTGGTAAGAGTGACCACCATTCAGTCCTTGTAAAGATGACCTTTGCCTTCAAATTGAGAATACCTTATATTGTGTTTTTTTCTGAACTCGTTCACAGGATGAGGGCATCGCTGGCTAGGCCATCATTTATTGTCCATTCCTAATTGCTCAGAGTGAAGTTACGAGTCAACCACATTGCTTGAGTCTGGAGGCACATGTAGGTCAGATCAGGTGGGATGGCAGGTTATTTTCCTGAAGGGTATTAGTGAACCAGATTTTTTTTTCAAACGATCAACAATGGCTTTATGGTTGCCATTAGATTCTTACTTCCAGAATTTGTATTCAAATTCTACTATCTACCATGGTGGGATTTGAATCTGGTTCCCCACAACATTACCAGAATCTCTGGATTAACAATGTCGTGATATTACTTTGCCTCCTCACTAGCGTGGCACTATTGTGGTGCTAAATGGGACTCCGTTCAACCTGATGTTGCAACTGAAATCTGGACATCTGTGAGGCACCATGAGCAGCAGAATCATTTTCTTAACACAATCTGGTCTGACATGTCCCCCACTTTACCATTACCATCAAGCCAGTGGATCACTTACCTGGGAGCTGGGACAACATTGGAACCAGTGGGCGAGGTGCAGGAAAGTGAGTTCTTTAAAAGTTTACTTATTCTGAACCAGCAGAAAAACTACAGAATGATGTCAGAAGATAGCAGCGAGCTGATTGGCTGATAAGGGAACTCCGCTGAAGAAGTAATTATTTTACCAAGTGCAAAATTATTTAGGGATAAAGTTGGCTGATAAGAGTAGGACATATAAGGAAGACTAAGGAAGTTTTAAATCATAGCAGGCAAGGGCAGCTGAGAAGAATGTGTGTCCTGTCACATATGAAGAGAAATGGGGTCTACTGGCATCCAGAATAACTATGTTTGCAGGAAGTGCTCCCAAATGCACAAAGCTGAGCTCCTGGTTTTCGTGCTTGAGTTGCAACTGGAGACACTGGCACATTTGTGAGGCTAAGACATACGTGGATAATACATTTAAAGAGGTGGTCACACCACAACTAAAGAGACTGAACAAAAGAAGGGAATGGGTGACAAAAGAGAAACATGTAGGTAGTACAAGAATTCCTGTGGTTGTGCTCACATATCAGTTTTCCATACTGGAAGCTAAGGAGTGCACTGTCACCTCAAGGGAGTGCAGTCAGAGCCAGGCTTCTGATATCTTCGGCATCCTGACTGTATAGGAGGGGAGGAAGAGGAAAGCAGACGGATAATGATAGAGGATTCATAAGTATGGGGAATAGACAGGCATTTCTGTGGCTGCAGACGTAATTCCAGGATGGTGTGTTACACCCCTAGTCCCAGGCTCAGGAATGCCACTGTGCAGCTAGAGGACACCCTGGATATAGGTATGAGGTTTTGCATCAAGAGTTCAGAAGGCTAGACAATTGATGAAGAAACAGGACCTCAAATATTGTAATCTCAAGATTGCTCCTGGTGCCACAGCTAGCAAACACAGAAATAGGAGAATAAAGCACTTGAATGTGTGACTCAACAGTTGATGCAAGAGGAGGGTCTTAGATTCCTGTATCACTGGGAGAGTCTCTGGGAGAGACTGGATAAACTCTAGTTGTTTCCTATGGAGTAGAGAAGACTGAGAGGAGACCAATAGAGGTGTGTATGAGGGGCATGGACAGGCTGAATAAAAAGCAATTGTACCCCCTTAGTTGAAAAGTCACTAATAGGAGGCATAATTTTGAAGTGAAATGCAGGAGGTTTGGAGCTTTTTCACCTAAAAAGTGGTGGGATTGTGAAGTAATAGTCAAGGCTATGGGCTTGATGCAGGAAAGTGGGACTAATGTAGGTAGTACTTTGTTCTTGGCAGTACAGACTCTGGGCTGAAGGGCCTCTTCTGTACTGGATAATATTATGATTCGAGGAGTGCATGCCAGCTAAATATGAGGTGTCAACCTGGTGAAGACACAAAACAATACCACTTGAATGCCAAATAGCATAAGCATTAAAGTGAGTGACAAAGCTAAGTGATTCTGTATCCAATGGATCAGATCTAATCTCTGCAGGCTTGTTGCATCTAGTCATGAATGATGGTGAATGATTAAATAACTCAATGGAGGGGGAGCCCAGTGCATCGATGCAAAAGGTAGAACCAAAGCATTTGCAACAGTCTTCAGCCAGAAGTGTCTAGTGGATGATCCATTTCAGCCTCTTCCAGAGGTTCCCCACCACTGCCATTCTTCAGTTAGTTCAGTTCATTTTATGTGATATCAATAAATGACTGAAGGCACCAGAGACTGAAAGGTTATGGCCTCAGATGACATTCCAGCAATAGTTTCGTAAACGTGCTTCAGAACGTGCTGCATCCCTAGCCAAGCTGTTCAGTATAGCTACAACATTAGCATCTGCCTGCCTGTGGAGAATTGCTCAGGTATGTCCTGTACACAAAAAACCAGGACAACATGCCTCCCCAATTACCACTCCATCAGTCTGCTCTCAATTAACAATAAAGTGATAGAATGTGTCATCAATAGTGCTATCAAGAAGCATTTGCTTAGCAATAAATCTCTCATTGACACCAGTTTGGATTCCGCCATGGCCACTCAGCTTCTGATCTCAGTACAACCTTGGTTTGAACATGGGCAAAAATTTGAAATCTAGAGGTGAGTTGAAAGTGACTTTCTTTGAAATAAAGGTTGCATTTGACCAAGTGTGGTATTGAGTGCTGGCAAATCTAGAGTTTTTGGGAATCCGGGAAAGTGCTTTGAGCTGATTGTGCCAGGTATGACTTCAAAGGAAGATGGCTGTGGTTGTCGGAAGTCAATAATCTTAGTTCCAGGATATCTGTGCAGGAGATCTTTACGATAGTATCCTTCTCTAGCTGCTTCATCAATGGACCTTCTACTCACCATTTGGTCAGCAGTGGAGATGTTCACTGATGAATTTACAAATTTTAGCAACACTTGCTATTCCCTCAGATACTGAAGCAGTCACTGTTGCAAGACCTGGATGATGTCCAGGCTTGGGGTGACAAATGACATCCCTGATGAATCTTCTACTCCTGAAATGCTACTTGACCTGCTGTGCTTTTCCAGTGCCGCACTTTTCGATTCTGACTCTCCAGCATCTTCAGTGTTCACTTTCTCCTCGTTGCTGAAAACCTTACTGCGAAGCCTCTTCCAAGGATGCCCACGTTGAAGAAGCTCCCCCTCCTCCCTCAACAATTTTCTGTCCCACTGCACCCCCAGGTCATCTCCTCTGCCCTGAAGCTCTTCAACCACATCTTGAAGCAGACTCACTACGACAGCCCCGTCTCCATCCTCAGCACTTGCCGATGTAACCAACGTATCTCCCATGGACTTCAGACTACAATCAGACCACTGGAAGTTGAACCTGATCGGGACAACCAATACCTACAGCAAATCCAAAGCCTCCAGAAACGGATCTCCCTATGGATCCATAACTCCATGCAGCAGCCATACATCGCCACCTACTCTCTCTGCAGTCAGCCCTGCCCCACTTTCCCAGCTTTGAAAAGAACCTCTGCTGTTCATAATCCCCTCTAAGTTACCTCCAAACCTGGGAATTCTCAACCAGTCCAGACTCTTCCCCTGGTCCTCTCCGGAACTGGTTGGACATCATTATCATTTTGTACCGCTACATCCATCACCAATGCCGCAAACAATGACATTACTCCCACAGAATCCACTGCCTATGTTACTTCCATGCCTGCTGCTGAGCACACAGTGGTCACTGTGGACCATACCACCTCCGCCAGCGTTACCAGAACCACTGCCTCCGCTGATGCCTCTGAAATCACCGTCCACACAAACACTACCGAAGCCCCCACTAATGCCACCCGGCACATCATGTCCGAACCTGTGTTGTCGCCACTGCAGTTACTTCCGCCCCTGTTGACGTCACTCACCGGAACACTGCTGATGACTTTGCCGCCGTCATTACCAACAATACTGCCCCCACACATTCTGCTGATAGCACAGCTTCCGTGAACACTGCCAAGGACATCACTTCTGTCTCTGCGGTTGCCGCCAAACACGCTACTTTTTCCCGTCTCTGTGAACGCCACGGCTGACGTCACTTACCCGAGCATTGCCTCCATAGCCGCTGCCTCCAAGGACACCGCTTCAGTGAACGCCATCAAGAGTGCCACTTCCACCCTTGCTGTTACCACTGAACACACCACGTCTGCCCCGTGACTGCCATCGTTCATATCACTTCCTCCCATGATGTCATTTACAATGTCACCAATGATCACATGACTGCCCCAACACCCAACTCCAGCTCTATACCATGCCCCTGCTCTTCTGGCTGTTCACTATCCCCCTCAATTGCCCCCTCACTGAGGATGAATTATCTGTTCTCAGTAAGGGTCTTACCTTCATCCCACTACCTCCCGGGTCAACAAATTCCACACATGTTGCAATATTGAACTTTTCTTCCGCCGCGCATACCTGACAAAGGGGTTATGCCAGAAATGTTGACACTCTTGCTTCTCGGATGCTGCCTGACCTGCTGTGCTTTTCCAGCACCACACTCCTCGACTCCGACTCTCCAGCATGTACAATCCTCACTTTCTCTGCGAGGTGACAAGTGGCAAGTAACATTCATGTCAAAGAAAATTAAGGTTTTTTTTTAATTGATATATTCTGATTCAGAATATTACACTGTGCTTTTTGAATCAACTGTTAGCGTAATTGATTCTCTAAATGCTGAACCCCATTTCAGGTTTATTAAATTTATGTTCTGTGTGCTGGAAAATAATGTATTGAACACTCCCAGTACCAAATGGATATTACAATTAAGTAATTGTTTTGTACAAACATTTTGTTTGTCAATGGCTGTCAAGCTCTGAATACCATACTATAGTGTACAGTGGACTTTGCTCTGCCAGTGTAGAACCTATGGTTATTTTCATTGTTAGCCACCATTTGTTATGCTGAAAATAGGCTACTAACAGCATAAAACATATCACTGCACTTCCTACATATGTTTCTCAACTTTTTACTGAATTAGTTTGCAGGTTTCTAGATCAAGTTTCCTTATTTGAGGATTTATTTTGTTTTCTATCCTTTGATAAGTAAAATCCATAAATTCTAGCATGATAATCCCAATTTTAAGATTCTGCCAGGCATCATACAGATGTGGGCTAGGCATATAACCCATCTGAGGCATGAAATCTCTCCAGCATGGCCTGATGTACATCGACAAACTCACCCGTTTGATAAACTAGGAAGTAGTAAATGGCCTGTTTAATAATATCATGCAGTCGGAAATTTTCAGTGGAGAGACTGAAGGAATGGCCAAGCTCCTAAAGGAAGGTGGAGCTCAGGACGGTTTTATGATTCAGGCTAAGAGATTATAGGTGCAAGGTGCGTAAAGTTTCTTTGCGGTCCAGAGCAGCAGTTCCACAAAGAAATAATCACACAACACCAGGTTATAGTCCAACAGGTTTAATTGGAAGCACACTAGCTTTCGGAGCAACACTCCTTCACACTGGCATCTCCAAATCACAAAGAAATAGTTATTTTCTTTAAGAAAACATAAGTTACCTTTCCAGGCCTCTTCTGAATTCTGCTTCTTTCTGTTGTGTTCCCTTTGTAGACCTCTTGTTAAAATAGTATTGAGTTGTAATGATGTCCTTGAGTTGGATCTGCATAGTAAAAGAAAGATGCCACTGTATTTTGCTTGGTGCTCTTTACCTGTTCAAACAGCAATTTGACACTTTAGCCCCTGAGGGAAGCAGAATCTGTGTGTGTAAGCCATGAGCACTTTCCACTAGGCAAGGAAAATTTACCCTCACATCATATCCTAGTACTATATGAAGACTGTTCATTAAGAATTCATAATTTTTGCGATCTTGTATGTTTGACTAATGTTTAGTTTGCTATTCATATTTCCCTGTATAAGACTTAATCTAGGGTATGGTATAGAGTCCTTCCACTGCACTAACATTGCAAAATCATATGACCAATTAAAATTCATCTTATTTTGTAGATGAAATTGATGAATTAGTAAATTTATTGAATTTTATTGTGAATACATTACCAGAGTTCATGACGTTATTCTGAATGAGAAACGACCCAGCTATATAAAAGCCAAGGAGAACACAAGACATTACACGAAAAAGCTGGAAATAGCTAAGAAATCTCTGAAAAGCTGTGAGAAACAATACAGCATCCACCAGCAAGCAGTGAAGGAACTGGAGTTCGAGCTGGAAGATGTGAATAAAGTATGGAAAGCATTTGAGGAAAAAGCACAAGCAGAAATCAGCAGCAGAGGTCATGGCATAGAACTGGAGGAAAGCCAGGTAATAAAACCAATTGCTATTTGTTTCACTTTTCTGTTCTTATTTATTTTTGTCATCTTGTGACATCTTCAATTTTGTGTCATTACTTCAACTTCTTTAATCAAACAAAATGATCAAACAAAAATACTTTTGACAGTATTATAGTACTTAGACATTAACCTGCAGGCTCTGATGAATTTTCTGGGGTTAAAGGAAGGTTGGTGATGTGCCTAAAGCAGTGCTTTTGTGCACCCTCTGCCCAACATGTTGAAAAAATTGAGTGGCTTCTGTAGTATTCTTGGGGTTACATGCAATGAACATAGATATTTCCCAGAGACACCCTTTGCAAAAGGTTTGTGTAGTGATTGTAACAAGGTAAGCCACCTGGACCTCATAGAATGTGAGTTCCTTGATTCGTCCAGATTAGTAGCTCCAGCCCTGACTGACAGATAAAATAGAGAGTATCAGAGACAATGGCATTCTGATAGCTGATTCCAAATGAGACAGTATTAAAGTAAATACTGTTCATTTGTAAATGCAGGGTGACTTAGTGACAGGATACTGGTGCCTTGGAGTTATTTCAGATGGCACTTATATAGGTGAGTACTTTTCAGGCTCCCAGTCACAATCTTAGCTTGGTCCCTCAGTAAATTCACAAGTTATGTTCAGCAGGCACATCATCCAGCAGCTCAGCTGGTAAATAAGAGGTTGGAATATGGAAACTCCCTGATGCTGGAGGTTTTTAGCTTTGGTGCTGACTTTGCAGAACAAATGGAGTCAACAAGGCGGATGACAGGAGTGTGGTGAAATATTGTCCAATTGCACCAGTGAGTGCACCCGCAACAACTTTGATAACATTCTGGACAAAGCAATTGGCTTGATTAGTGGTCTATCCACCAGCTTGGTATTCATTCTCTCAACCACCTCTGCACAGTAGCAAGACCGTAAGCCAGCTACAAGATACACAGCAGTAACTCGCCAAGCATATTCCTAAAAGGGCAACAGCAGCAGGCATATGGGAACATTTGTGAAAGTGTAATTTTGTACATAGAGTACGTTCAAAGAAAGGCTTGATTAGGTTTGGACAAAAGTACAGAAGCGGATCCTGTAATTTTTTAAAGGAGTCATTAATATTGGGAGATAGGGTGAATTGGTTTTATTAAAGATTGTTGTGGATTGTCTCAGCTGATATGGTGCTATTTGTTACAACAGTTGAGAAGTGAGCAGGAGTTTTCCAAATAGGTTGTATGGATAGGCCTGAATTCTCCTTACTAAGGCAAAGGACTTGAATTTAAGCTCTTACAGAATATTAACCAGATAGTAAGCAACCTGAAGGAAGAGTGAATGCGTAACTATAATAGTGTTGAATTAATACAGTGTGGCGCAGGAATGTACTCTCTTGTCTGTACCTGCAAGATATTTTTTACATTCCTTGGAGGAGTACTCTCCAGACTCATAATTTCAATGTTTATACTTCATATAAAATGTTCAGTTTTTCTATTCTTGTGAATAACTTCACACTGCCTCACATTATATTCTATCTGTCGCCTTGTTGCCTACTTAGTTAATGTTTCTACCACTTTGGAGCATCTTTGAAACCTCCTGACATTCGCACCTTGTTCTATATCTTTAGTGAACTTAGATACATGATTTTTGGTTTCTTTGTCTAAACTGTTACTGTAGTTTGTAGCACTCCACTAGTCACAGCCTGTCAGCTTGAAAATTCCAATTTACCCTTTGACTTTCTCTTTGTTGTTAACCAGTCTTCTATTCATGCTAACATTATTGCTTTCAACTGCAAACTGCAATGACACAAGTGGGTATTTGGGTTTATAGCTCTGGTTAGCTCCCCATGGGTGCAGAGTATCCTTAACTAAAATTGCAAAGCAGTGAGGTTTATACTGACTGGAGAAACAAGACGTGGTGTGCAGAAATAAAAATAGAAAGCAATGGAAAAACTCAGCAGGACAGCAGCATCTGTAGAGAGATAAACTGAATTAATGCTTCAGGTACTACTTTTGTATTCATTCAAAGATGTATGTTTTGCTGCATTGGCCTGCATTTATGGTCCATCCCTAGTTATCCTCAGAAGGTGGTGAAGAGCTGCCTTTTTGTACCACTGCAGTCCATTTGGTGAAGGGACACACAGTGGTATCAGAGAGGGAATTCCAGAATTTTGACCCAGTGACAGTGACGGAACAGCGATATGCTTCCAAGTCAGGATGGTGATTGGTTGGAGGGGAACTTACAGATGGTTTTCCCATGTATCTAATATGTTGCCTTGTCCTTCTAGATAGTTTGGGTTTGGAAGATCCTTTCAAAGGAATCTTTGTGAATTTCTGCAGTACATCTTAGAGATGGTATGGTACACGTTCCTGCTACTCTGCATCAGTGGTAGAGGGAGTGACTGTTTCAGGACACAGTCCCAATAAAGTGAATTCCATTATCCTGTATGGTATTCTTGAACATTGTTTGAGCTGCACTCACCCAGTATTCCATCATACTCCTGACTTGTGCTTATAAACGGTGGACAGGTTTTTGGAAAACAGGAGGTGAGCTACTCACTGCAAGATTGCTATCCTCTGATCTGCATTTGTAGGCACAATAATTAAATGGTTAATTCAATTCAGTTTCTGGTCAATTGTAACTTTCAGGATATTGATGATGGGGAATTCAGTGACACTCATGCAACTGAATATCAAGAGTGAAGGTTAGAGTGTTTGGAGATGATCATTGCATGGCATGCCTGTTACTTGTCACTAGATATCATCCAAGTCTTGCTGCATTTGGATATGGACTGCTTCAGTATCTGTGGAGTAGTGGATGGTGTTGAACATTGTGCAATCATCAGCAAACATCCCCAATTCTGACATAACAATGGAAGGAATATCATTGATGGAGCAGCTATAAATGGTTGGGCCTAGGACACTACCCAAAGAACTCCTTCACAGATTACCTAGGCAGAGATGACTGACTACCAATAACCATAACCACTCTTCTTTCTGTGCGGCATGCCTGCAAGTAGGAGATTCCCACTGTTTCTAATTTTGGCAAATGTCCTTGACACACAGCACATCGAGCTGAAGACTGTTGCAAATTCTTCAGTCTTGTCTTTTGCACTGATGTTCTGGTCTCCCCCCATCATTTGTGGAACTTTCTCCTCCAGTGAGTTGTTTAATTGTTCACCACTATTCACGATTGAATATGGTAGGACTGCAGAGCTTAGATCTGATTTGCGGGTTGTGGAATCCTGCAGCTCAATGTAATACTTGTTGCTTTTGTTATTTAACGTGCAAGTAATCTTGTGTTGTGGCTCCACTGGTTAACTTATTATTAAGGTATATCTGGTGCTGCTTTTGGCATGACTTCTTAACAGTCTTCATTGAACCATGTTTGATCCCCTGGTTTGATGGTAATGATAGAGTTGAGAATATGTTGCACCATGAAGTTGAAGATTGTGTTTGAGTTCAGTTCTGCTGCTACTGTTGATATCCCAAAGCACCTCAACTGAGTTGCTAGACTTGTTCTGAACTTACCTCATGTAGCACTGTGGTAGTGTTATAAAACGCAATACAGGGTATCCTTAATATTGCCTCCACAATGAGGCAGGATTGTCTCCTGCAATATGGCAGACAGACAAGTGAAGTGAGAGATCAAATATGTTTTTCCTTCTTGTTGGTTCCTTCAACACCTGCTTTAGATCCAGTATAACAGCTATATCCTTTAGGATTTGACTAGCTCCGTGACTGGTGGTGCTGCCAAGCCACTCTTGCTGATAGTTATTGAAGTTGCATACCAGTGTACATTTTGCACCTTTGCCACACTCAGTGCTTTTTCCCAGTAGTGTTCAACATGGAGGAGTAATGAATCAGCTGGAGGAGGACAGTATGTGTAAAACAGCAGGAGTTTCCTTACCCATATTTAACCTGATGCCCTGAGATAACATGAGGTCCAGAGTCAATATTAAACTCTATTCTGACTGAATACTTCTACTAGATACTGTCCAACTAGTAGAACAGGACATATCCAAGAATAGATATGCTGTTAGCTGGAATATTTTAAGGTACAATGTTGTGAGTATGATTGTGTCAGACTGTTGCTTGACAGTGAGACAACTTTTCCAGTTTAGGCTCTGGACTCCAGGTGTTTGTAAGAAGGATTTGCAGAATTCACAGGATTGAGTTTAGCAATGTTTTTTCTGGTGCAGACGTCAATGCAAAATGGTCTTTTCTTTCCTTTTTCCTGAGAAGTTTTAGTGTGAGAACCAACTGAGTAGCTTGCTAGGCCATTTCAGAAGACAGTTAAGAGTCATTGCTGTGGGTTTGGATACACAGGTAGGCCAGACCAGATAAGAATGGCAGATTTCCTTCTTTTAAGGAGATTAGTAAATCAGATGACTTTTTACGACAATCAATGATGATCTCCTGATCGTTAGACTTGTAATTCCAGATCATATTTTTCATTCCAATTCCGTAATCTTGCCGTTGAATTTGAACTCTGGTCCACAGAACATCACCTGGTTCTTCTGTATTACTAACTCAGAGACAATGCCACTATGCAGTCACCTCCTTGACATGACTCTCTTTAGAAGACTACTCTTTTCAGAGTATGGAGATCATCAGGTAGATCCAAGGAAGAAGAGGAAGATAAGGCAGAAGAACAAGGAAATGCATTGCAACGCCAACATCTCACATTGCATCCTAGGCTGCCTTTATTGCAAGTTTTGCTTAGAATCCACCAATGAACAAATCGAGCATTCATGAAAGATCTGGCATGAACAAATGTCATTAATACAAAGCCACATTTTGATAGTTCAATGTCAGTTAATTTCTGTTCATTCATCGTCATACCACTGAAAAGCCAGCTACGAAGAAGAGGCAAGACACAAAGAGATGCAAAGAATAATAATTATGTGGCTAACAATATAAAACAGAAATGTAACATTCTAGTAATGTGTAACACATCTTTGAGGATACACTTGTGTAACTACAAACTTTATAATTCCATTTCTCAGTACTTTTATGTTTTGAAAGTTTTGTGTTGTCAAATGGAGGTAGTGGCATTTTGCATCAACCCTGCTGTTGTTACTGAGATGGAACCCAATTAACAGTTCACCAAAGATTGCTGCAAATGCACCTAACGGAGGCTGACTCAGCACTCGGATTCACTCCTTTTACATCATTTAACTGCACTTTTCTGCTAGCAATGAGCTGAAGAGCATTTTGCAGTGGATCACTGTGGTGCTGCAGAGCCAAACCTAGGATATCATGCATGCTTCTTTAAGCAGTATTTCCAGTTTCCAAATTACAGTTGAAGACCTCTTATGCATTTCTGGGATGACTTCATTTGATAATGCTTGTAGACAATTGCTCTCTCTGTAGATAAAGCAATTGTTGCATCGGCCAGCAGCTTGAGATCGATGCTTCTAACTTCTGTGAAAGCATGCACAATGAAACTGAATCACCTGGAATGTCTCTCACATGAAATTCAAAGTCAGAAGTCACATGACGCCAGATTATGTCCCAACAGGTTTATTTGAAATCTCAAGCTTTCAGAGTGCACCCCCTTCGTTGGGTGCAATACCTGCAATTGATGTCACTGCATCTAATGAAGGGGGTGTGCTCCGAAGCTTTTGCGATTTCAAATAAACCTATTGAACTGTAACCTGGTGTTGAGTGACTCTGACTTTGTCCACAGTCCAACACTGGCACCTCCACATTATGAAATTCAAGCAAATGTTTCTTGATAAATGCACATGTTTTGTAATAGTGAGTAAGATTAGAAAACAGTTATTTTCAGTCCAGTGAACATTTTGGGGTTTTATTTGTATTTTCTTATCTTTAAGCATGGTTGTACTTGATAAGAAAGAACCTTGTAAACGTTGAAAACAAAATAATTGCCATCCAGAATTCTTGAATTGATAGCGTTAAATGGTAGAAAACAGATTATTCCCTAACATAAAATCATCTATTACTGTAAATATATATTTGCTTACTTACTAAGTTTGCTTTTTATCTGATTACATAGATTCAACAATATAAAGAACTGAAGCAATTGGTGAGAAAACAAGTGTCCTCATTGGCCCAAATGTTGGAGAAACTGCGACGTGAGCAAAAGACTGATCGGGACAAGCTGGAACTGAATCAAAGAAATTATAAAGATATGGAAGTAATCATATAAAACTGGTGTATAAAAGAAATATCAGCTAATTTTAATACTTAAATGCATAAAGTATTCAATGCAGCAAACTAATCACCAAATGACAATAGGATTTATAGTTCAATAAGATTTATAGGTTTAGTACAAATTTGTCAAAATGTTCTCTTTCATTTATTCTAAATTGTGTTTCACTTCTGCCTCCTAACTTTCTCATTTTGAAAAAATTGCCTTAGGTTTTCATTTCCCTTCTGTTGCAATTTTTGTGACTTTGAACTTCTACATAATAGTAGTAGCCATAATAGTAGAAAAACTAAAACAGGCATTTTCTTCTTGATGAGACTTTATTTTCTCTGCCGTACAAAGAGAATAAAAAATAACTTGAAAGAATTTCATGTGCCAATTTAAAATTGCAGCTGACCTAAATTCTGTCCCTTTTTAGTATCCAAAACCTGCGTGCAACAGAAGTTGAGGGGTTACCTGATTTAGGTCTACAAAGTTACTAAAGGTATAGACAGGGGGGATAGCAAGACGTTTTTTTTCCCTGAGTGGGGGACTCAAATACTAGGGGTCAGAAATTCAAAGTGAGAGGGGAAAAGTTTCGGAGAGATATGTGTAGAAAGTTCTTTACGCAGAGGGTGGTGGGTGTCTGGAACGCATTGCCAGTAGAGGTGGGCATGATAGCGTCATTTAAGATGTACCTAGAAAGATATATGAACGGTCAGGTCGCAAAAGGATACAAACTCTTAGACAATAGATGACAGGGTTAGATAGAGGATCTGGATTGCTGCAGGATTGGAGGGCCAAAGGCCAAATTCCTGTGCTGTAATTTTCTTTGTTCTTCGTACCTCAGTCGCATAGATAGATAAGGGAAGCATGGCAGCTCAGTGGTTAGCACTGCTCCCTCACAGCACCGGGGTCCCAGGTTTGATTCCAGCTTGGGCAACTGTCTGTATGGAGTTTGCACATTATCCCCGTGTCTGCGTGGGTCTCCTCTGGGTGCCCTGGTTTCCTCCCACAGTCCAGAGGTGTGCAGGTTAGGTGGCTTGGCCATGCTAAATTGCCCATACTATCCAGGAATATGTCGACTTGGTGGATTAGCCATGGGCAGTGCAGGGTTACAGGATTAGGGTAGGGGGTAGATTTGGGAGGGATACTCTTCGGAGGGTTGATGTGAATTTGATGGGCTGAATAGCCTGCTTCCATCCTGTAAGGATTCTATCAGTAGTGAAGATGCAGCCAACTCCTCTGTCTATACCGCAGGGATAGTCCAGTGCACTATTTGACGCAAATTCAAAACAATGTATAGAAGTAAGACACAAGTTTAGTTTTAAAATGGGCATTGAATTATATAGCTGTGTCCTTGTTCAGTTAATCTCTGAACATGTTTCATTAAAAAAAATCACCAAACTTCCCAAAATGCCTAAGAGTCTTCCAGAATGAGGTATGAATCTCTCAAATATTGTTACGCAGAGTCTGGGAGTTATTTGCAATTTAAATTTTCCATCTCTGCCGTAGTGACATCAGTGCTGCGACTTGAGACTGACAAATATGTCAGGAACAAACAGGTCAGAGTTCAGGGGCAGCTTAGGAATCAGGATCGCCTCAGATATGACGAATTAAGAATCAGTGGAAGGGGGGGGGAGCAATCAACCAAATTTAACCAGAAGATTTCCTCTATCAATCTATCCCCTGTAACCTTTGACTCCCTTGTCCATGAGAAGTCAGCGTAAGGTCAAGAGATGCAGATAACAAGGGGGATTATGGGAAGTTGAAGAGGCTTGAGGATTGTGAAATTGGAACTCATGCTGAAGGCAGAGGAGGAAACTGGGAAATGGATTTGATGTGAGGATTTTTATCATTGGGGAGCAACTAGAGTTAAGCAAAACATGGATAAATTACATGGAGACTGAGGAATCTAATTCGAAGAACCAAGAAAAGAAGAAGAATCTCAAATTCAGCTATCAGACTATGTGATGCTGCACTACAAACGTTGATTCTCCTCCTCGGATGCTGCCTGACCGGCTGTGTTTTTCCAGCACCACTCTGTTCAACAAGTATCCGATCTGGTGTTATGCCTTGTAGATGGTGAACAGGCTTTGGAGAATCAGGAGATGAGTCACACGCCACAGAAAGCCTCACACTGCTCTTGAAGTTGCAAGATTTGTAAGTCTGCCAGTTCAGTTTTTGGTCAATGGTAACGCCCAGGTTGTTGATAATGGGGAATTTAGTATTGATGGTGCCATTGAGCGCTGAGGGGAAATGGTTAGATTCTCTCTTTTTGGGAGACAATCTGACACTTTTGTGACTGGATGTTTTCCAAGACTTGGACATGACACTGGCTGCTTCAGTAACTGAGTTGCACTGGTGCTGAATATTTGTTAAATTATCAACGAACATCCGTTTCTGAATGGAAGGTCATTACTGAAGGTAGTCTAGGATGATTACTTAAGGATGTCCTGCAGCGATGTCCCAGGATTGGTTCTCAATGACCAAAACAGTCTTTGTGCCAGTATGATTTTAACCAATGAAGAATTTCTGTTGACTCCAGTTTACTAGAGCACCTTGATGCCACACTTGATCAGATGCTGCTGTGATGACAAGGGCAGTTGCTGTCACCTCACCTTTGAAATTTAGCTTGTTTGCATCTATTAAGAGAGAATAGGATAATTGTGTAAAACAAAGAAAAATATGATAGGTCATGTCGTCTCTTGTCTTGTAATGCTGCATGATTTTATACTGAGGGGTTAGCCTTGACTCAATGGTAAAAGGCAGTCGCCATAGTCCTACTAGACTGTGTAGGGAAGCTCTCTTATTAGAGAGACAACTGGGGTTGGTTTAACCTGAGGGTCACCACACCACAGGCAAACATGGTAACCTCAGCCAGTGCAGGAATTGAACATATGCTGTTGGGGTCACTCTGCATTTGCAAACCTCGCTGGTAGTACTCTTACATCAAGTTATGGGTTTAAGCCACTCTCCAAAACAGTAGTTTAGAATGGTACTGAGGGAGTACTAGACTGTATGAGGCGCAGTATTTCAGTTGATACATTAAACCAAGCTGATCTTTGGTAGGGATGATAACTCACAGTACTATTTAGAGATTAGGGAACATTAAATTCATTGTTGACTGTGACACCTTGCTGTATGCAACCTGATTGTTTCATTTTCTACATTATACAAGTTTACTTCAAAAGTAGTTGGCTCTCAAGTATTTGAAGAGTCCCAAATTTGAAAATGATAAACGATAAATTTGGTTTCTACGTAAACTGTTTACATCGAAAATAATTGGTTGCAATTTCAAACTTTAATGCTTGGAAAGCCACTACTACATTGTGTCAGTTATGTTTGAGATTAGTGAGGGAGAAAAATAATTTTAATTTGGAGAGTAAAAAGTACAATTGACCACAATTTATCACTTTTAAAATTCAGAACTGGGCTCTGAAGCTGTGTAGGACCCAGGAAATGGGTTAGGCAGGGAAGTGGAGCTAGGCGACAAATAGATCAGCCATGATCTTATTGAATGAGGAAGCAGGCTCGGAGGACCAAATGCCCTACTCCTTACTCTTACTCTTGAGTTCATTTATATAATTAATTTCATTTTGCCAAGCAATTTTTTAAATCAAAATTAATTTAATATTCATGTTAATTACTTTTTTAAAAATATTTTCAGATACGAATTAAGCACACAGAACTGGAAATAGAAGATTATAACAAAAGAACAGAAAAGCTGCAAGAATATATTGATGCCTGCAAGTAAGTCTTCAGCCAGAAGAGATACAACTCTTATATATTTGAGCAGTTGGATATTTTATGATTTTGGTTTATCAAGTTAGCTCAAAGATTTGTGGAAATTCTAGTTGATTGATTTATGTAATGTAAATTATAACAATTCTGATACTTCAGTGTTATTTTTTTCAGTAAAAAAATGTTGATCTCCAATAATTTGAATTAATCAGCATAAAGGAAAGGTGGAATGTTTGGTGCTAAGAAAAATCTGAATTATCAGATGCTTTGATTTCAAAGGAATAAACTATATAAGATAGTTATTGACAATAGCCTAAACTGACTCCAAATGAATCTCATAACATAACCTAAAAAAGGGAGAAAAAATAAATTATTCAAGTGTTTACCTGCACACCAGATTGAACCCATGGGATTTACTGAATGTATTGCAGAGCACATCAAATTAAAAATGCAACTAAGGAAAATTTGAAAAAGTTTCATTATTTACACTCATTGGTTTTACCCCTGCAGTATTATATGAGCTTTATTTAGAATGTAATGATTTCTACTCCTCTACACACTCTGAATAGCGTTATTTGCTACTTAAGTAGTTAAACAGCAGTCATGCTTTTCTCTGTTGGGACTTTTATTTTCAATGTAACATCATGATCATTATTGCATGCACAATGAGATGAGTACTGAGCCAGTACCAAATTATGCTGTAAGTTATGTATTAGCATTTTGCTGAGCTCTTAAAGACTGTGCACACTACACTTGAGAATACAAGCAGGAAGCAGTTCAGGCATTTGAACCTCCACACGTATTGTGCACTAGATTCAATGAAACTTTGATTTTCGCGTACAGGAGGACAGATCCTTCTAAGTGTGCATGGAGCAAATAAACCGCACTTGATATAGTATTTATCACAAATAGGCCATTGGTCCTTTTAGTTAGTGCTTGCTTTTAAATAATGCATTGCAGTTTTAATTGCATCTGTTTGTCACTCACGTTCCTACAGTTGTTGGTAGAGGAAGGTAGGGATTTTGTTTGCAGCTTTTTAAAGTTCTGTGTGACTTCCACACCTGTTTAACCAACATACAACGTATGCTGATTTACAAGGAGTTACAGGTATCTCGAGGTTTGCTGATATTAGAATAAGACAAAGTCATTGGATGCTTTAGACAGGCCACCGTGGCCACACATTGTAAGATCAGTCATCCACTTTTAACTGTTTTCAAAACAGGGCTTCACTTACTGAGCAGAAACAACGTGAAGAAGAATTGATTAATGAAATAGAGAATGCTAAGCTACGTATAGGTGAAGTCAGTGAAAAGCTAAATGAGGTGGCTGGTGAGTTGCAGAATGCAGGGATTGATCACCGTGAAGGGCACAGGCAGCAGAAAAAAGCTGAGATCTTTGAGAGTTTGAAGCGCATGTACCCGGATTCAGTGGTATGTATAAATTCATACATGAACAATACATAATTATGCTTGAGTATGCATTAGTTGGATGATCTCATATGTTTTGAGTTAGATGTTTTATTTTCCCCTGTTTGAGTAAACAAAATTAGTCATATTTCTTTGATCTTTGGATCAGGATGTGACAAAGCTTTTTTTTCTCTGTAATTCGGATATCCAGGTTTCATGCTCGGATTGCTTTGTCTTGAAAAGTAGATGTCAGAATTTCACCATAATAAATTAACTTCAGTAAATTAAAAAAAAACGTGGCAAGGCCAGCATTTATTGTCCATCACTAATTGTTCTTGAGAAGGTATTGATGAGCTGCTTGTGGAACTACTAGATACCAGAATTGCCAGTTATTTCGGAATTTTCTAGGATTTTGACCCAGGGATCATGAAAGAGGGCCAATGTATCATCTTTTCAGAATGTTGCATAACCTGGGGGAGATTTGTGTGATGTTTTCATGTACTTATTATTCTTGTCTTAGAAATTCTACTCTTCTAACTTTAAATGTGTTATGGTGGAGTTGGTAGAGTTGATGATTTTTTAAAAAAGGGCAGCACTGGTTAGCACTGCTGCTTTTCGGCACCGGGTCTTGGGTTCGATTCCATCTCGGCTGGCCATCTGTGTGCAGTTTGCATGTTCTCCCTTTGTCTATGTGGTTTTCCTCCAGATGCTGCATGTTTCTGTGACAGTGTAAAGATGTGCAGGCTACGTGAATTGACCGCGCTAAATTGTTGTGCCATGTCCAGGGAGGTAGAGGTGAGCTGGGTTAGCCGTGGTAAATGCAGGGTTATGGAGATAGGGTGGGGGTCTGGGCAGGATGCTCTTTGGAGGGTTGGTACAAATCAATCGGCCGAATGGCCTTTTTCTACACTCTAGAGATTCTATGAAAATGTTCTATCAAAGAAGCCTTAGTGGGTTGCTGCGGTGCATCTATGGATCTGTTGAGTGTCTTCGTAGAACTCTTTTCAGCCTGCATGCTCTATCAATGACCCCCTTCACAAATTGTGTGAACCAAGTCATTTTCATGGTTGTAGTAGATCATGAGTGCTTCAGCAATGCTAGACCTGATTTGGCTATGTTGCTTCCTGCGTCTCAGCCAATTTTAGATCCAGATGGTATTTTTCCTTGGATCCCAATGGCTTTTAACATTCTAACCAATATGTTTTTGTGGGACTTCTTCAAACATTTGCTAAATTCTGTGTAGAATACATCAAATTTGCTACCCTCATTGACCTTCCTTGTTACTTTCTTAAAAATGCAATCAAGTTAGTCCGACATAATCTCTTAAAATAAAGTAATCTTTTATTTTGACAAATACATGCTATCTGTCCGTGTTTATTCTTTGATCTTCTAAATGATAATTTATTCTGTCCAAAATCTTTTCCAATAATTTTCCCTCATCTGAGGATGACCATCTGTAATTACTTGGGCTAGCTCTTCCTTTTTGAAATATTAATAGTTCTCCAATGTGATACTTGTAGCCAAAGAGAATTGGAAAATTATATTTTGTCCTTTGCTTTTTCCTGTGACAATTTCATTTGAGTCTGATGATTATTCAATTTCAAGGATGCTAAACATCTAGATATTTCCTCCCTCAATATTTCTTTCCCATTAAATATTTAATTCCTTACTTTGTGAAATATATACAAAGTATTCATTGAGAACCCCCCATGTCAACATCCGCCAACTTCACACACACGTTGCGTTTTACATCTCTAATTAACTACTTTTCTTAGTATCCCCTTGCCTGCATATAATAGTTTTGTATTTTCCATGATCTTACTTTTTAATATTTTTTCTTGCTCTCTCTTTGCTTTGCTAATTCCTTTTAACTTCACCCTGTACATTTGATATTTGTTGACCTCTTGAGACGTTATGTTACAAGGCACGGGGACTCCATTTATTTTGGCCACCTTAAAGTTTCAAGGGCATGAGCTCCACATAAGATACTTAAAGTTGGAAGAATAGAATTTCTAATGTAGCTTGGGAATTATCTCCTTGCAGATGGGGACAACAAGAAGGACTGCCTATAGCTGTCCTAAAATAACTGAACCAGAAAAATAGGTGAGTAGGTGGCACTAGATGTCGATGCAACCCAGTTCTGCCTGCTTTTTAGTTTCTTGACCCAAGATTTATCCCACCTTGGCATTTTAGGTCCATTGGTTTTTCCAAAAATTTCAAATAAATTTGCAAGGAATTTTTTATTACTTGCATCTGACTAAAATAAAACAGCACTCATTCTGTCATTGTGAAGTGACACCTGTTCATTCACAAACCGACATTTTATTGAAACTATTTCTGAAGAAAACGAAGATTTCTTTTACAAATTGTGTATGTCAGAAATTTGGGCTCAGAGTTCAATGGTCATCACTATTTTGTAGTCCACATGCAGCCTCCTTGCCCAGAATCCTAATACGTACCTCTATGAATGCAAATTTGTAAAAATCTGTACTAAGTTGTCCCAGCTTGTTATGGATTGTAATTGATATATAAAGAGAGAAGAAAAGGATTGCATTAAAGAGAAATCTTTCAGAACACTAAAGGTAAAATCCTGATAAAAAGATGCAAGCATGCAGATTTTGAGTATTCAAATTAATTGAAATTCCTGTTTAACAGTAATCACATCGTAGTTTGTCAGGAAGCTTTTTGGTTTTGCCTGGTCACTTCCTTCTAGCTTCCTTTCTTCTACGCATTGTCTTGTTTTTCATGCCATGCTTTCCATTGCATGCCTTGTAGTTTTACTCTTGAAACTGTTATCATTTAGGAGGACTGCTGTACTTATAGTTGACGGAAACCTTAGAGCAATAGAAGAACTTAGGCACACTCTGAAATGAAGCCAAAAATAGCTAATAATTTACTATTCAGATAGCAAGTCAAAGGTTTCTGTGAGACAAATTCAGAGATCACAAACAAAGCTTGTAAAGTTTGATCCAAAATATACTTTGGAGAGTGATCAAATAATTTCAAGAATTAGACCTCTCTAAATTATTTATTTAAATGAGCTAACTTTGCATATTGCAGATTTAAATTAATTATTTATGCCTGTGATTTCATTTCATATTTTGTTTACTTCATGGGGAAATAAGAGTTGATCTGATCTTTGTTTCATAGTACGGACGACTTGTGGATCTCTGCCATCCCATACACAAGAAGTATCAGCTGGCTGTCACCAAAGTCTTTGGCAGATACATTAATGCTGTGGTAGTTGCTACTGAGAAAACAGCCAGGGATTGTATTCGTTATCTGAAAGAAGAACGAGCTGAACCAGAGACTTTCTTGGCTCTAGATTATCTTGATGTAAGTTTGGAAACTTCATATGTTAGAATAGTACAGATACTCTTACTTTATTCTTTTTACTGCATTTTTTTTTAGAAGGAATGTAGCTGTATTGAGAAAAATTGAAAGAATAGACTTGGTCATTTCCCAGTCAGAGGCATGCTACTATTTTGATTTGGGGCTGATGAAGGGCTTTTGCCCGAAACGTTGATTTTCCTGCTCCTTGGATGCTGCCTGACCTGCTGTGCTTTTCTAGCACCACTCTAATCTACTATTTTCATTTGGTCACTCCACTAGAAACAAGTAGTTATCTCTTTTTAATGCAGATCAGGTCCTGTGTTGTCATCATTAGGATCCTAGTGTCAACTTGCTGTAGTTAAGTGGAAATCTAATGAGTGAAAAAAGATCAAAGGCAAGTATCCCTCACTAGAAGTAGCGGTGGGGTGAATAAAAAATAATTTTTTAATCATTTTTTTGATAGTAGGAACCACATAGTTTGATCTCCCTCTCCTCTCATCCTCCACACTCAGCAATGCAGTCTGTCTCGCAATCCTTTTCTCCAGGATCCAAGATCATTCTTTCCAGTAAACTTTATGCTGTGGGCCTGTATTATACAGATGACCTATTTAGATGTCTTACTTTCACTTCAAGCTGTTTAACTATACTCAGCATATAAGATCTGATCATCACAATGTTTGAGGTCTCTCAAGTTGAAGTTGCATTTGCCTTATCCATTGTCTGCCCTGTGTACATTGAGGATAAAAAATCTTCTCCAATGTTCTACAGTTCTTGCTGGTGACATATTGCCATTGTTCAAGAAAGTGAATATGTTTGGAAATATATTTTTATGTTAAAAGACATGAAGTCCATTTGCATGCTTCTGCTTTTCTGTGCCCATTGGGCACTTTGACCTGGGGTTGCCCTTATGAAATTTCAATTTAATTTAAATTGGTAAGTTTCCTTTGGTATTTTGAATTACGTTACAGTGCTCCTAGGGGCTTTATCTTGAATTTTGCCTGACTTGTTCTTTTCAAAATAAATATATAGATGTAAAGGTATAATGTCATTTTATTTTTAAATGATTACAGATAAAACCAGTCAATGAACAGCTGCGAGAAATTAAAGGAGCGAAAATGATGATTGATGTCGTTCAGTGTATGTCACCTCAACTGAAGAAAGTGGTACAGTTTGTTTGTGGTAATGGACTAGTATGTGAGAACTTGAAAGAAGCAAGGCAGATTGCATTTGAAGGAACAGAGAGGCTTAAAGTAAGCGAATTGACTATTCATAAATAATACTGAGATTTAATTATACTGAACTGCATTAGGTATTTGTATAGTCTATCAGATATTAAAATCAGAGAATTGTTATAGTGCAGAAGGAAGCTGTTCAGTGCATTGTAATTGCACCAGCTTTCTGAGCTTTTTGTTTTAGTGTCAATCTCCTGATTTTTCCCTATAATCCTACACACATTCACTGCCCATCACCACTGTTCCATGCAGTGCATTCCAGAACATAGGAGAGGAAGAGCTGCATTCCTGTTAGCTACCATCTGAATTGGATGTACACTATTTTTCTACTTTTTGCAGCATTCAATAAATTATCATCATTTTATTTTGTTATTAACAAAAACATTATTTTTGCAGATGTGTAAGAAATGAATTTTGAAAAGGGCTTCAGGCAAAATTTCACCTCCCTGGAATGGCAAGAAAAGTGGCAAAGTACAATGTGAATGAAAAAAAATCAGACTCTTGACATTGCCAGAGATTCTCATGAATTTTTCCTTCAATCCTTAAATGGTGACAAGAGTCTAGCTGTTGAATGGTGACGACCTTATTTCCATATGTTTGCATTTCGTAAAGCGTCCATTCACTCTTTTTGAGTGCCACTTTCAATTCCGCTGTTTTCCACTAACAAACTAGATGGTGCAAATTGCCAACAGGTAAAACAGAGCTTGGATCCAGTAGCTCAAACACACTGCGTGTTCCAGCCATACTGCAACTGCTTCTAATATTCCTGAATATTCCTCAATCCTTTATCCACACAAGTTGGCCCTGGCAAACTACCAATCTTGTCACATAATTATGCCTGCTGTCAGACCAACGTAGACTTCACTTCAGTGCTTTACTTTGAGCTCAGGGACACTTCTGATTTGCATGTTTCTACTAGGTCATTTTGCATGGACAGATAACCATGCATTTCATTCATCTATCCTGGCTGCTTTTATGCTGACATCACACATTTATCTGATTGTTCTTAACTGGCTTTCTTAGTGCTCAATATGGCTTACTTGAAGATTTACAGCCTCTGTCTGGATCTCATTGCTTTATCAGCACATTTTGAGTTCAGTGCTGCCTTTGAGTCTTCCAGCCTCTGTTGCTTGTAGTACTTTTTAATGCAATGGGAGAGGCAGGCTGCTTGTGACTGAACAGTCAATCTGTAAGTTACAGGTGGACCTATTGCTGTGTGGCACTATCCTGTAACCACATATGCCAGCTGTTCATGCAGTAAATACACTGCATGTATTTCAAGCAAATGGCAATGGGTGAAAGTCTAAAGGGGGCAGTCCTTAGTCAGATGAGGGGAGACAACAGTCAGTCACTGATACTACAGTAGTCAGCCAGGGTCTCATCCAGTTAAACATTGGGGCGAAAGTGAGTACTGCAGATGCTGGAGATTACAGCCAAGAGTGTGGTGCTGGAGAAGCACAGCAGGTCTGGCAACATCCGAGGAGCAGGAAAATCGACATTTTGGGCATAAGCCCTTCATCAGAAAAGCATCAGTTAAACAATGGGTCAATCAGGTTTGGCCAAAGTCAAGCAAGCACTTTGTTCCTGCAGAGTCCAGGCATCTGTGTCTTTACAATCCAAGAAATGTACACAGTCAATACTATAGATCAAGTGTAAGTAGTCTGGGCACTACAAGTATGTCAATCAGGATGCTGCTGAGAGATCAGTCTGCTAGATGAGGGCAGGTGTTGGGCCATGGCCAATTGGGGTCCGCCTGTAAGTCAGTCCTAGTATTTAATTAATAATGATCAGGGCAACCATGGAGTCTGAGGGAAATTGACAGCTCAAGGGAGTGGGCTTCACTGTACTGGATCACTGAGGGAATGGTGATACTGGTAGGGAGCATTTGAACATCGTGAATAGGAGGGGGCTGAGAGGTCGAGAAGTATTGTTCAAATAGGTTACAGTAACCCTCGCCTCTGCATGAGGAAGTTTTAGCACCATAAAGAGCATGGAAATCTCCAACATCATATGGTATTTTCTTTAAGTAGGGCCATTATGGAACGGGCCACATGTCTCATTAATGTGAGGTTTGCATGTCTGGCAGGCCCTACAAAATGGTCCAGAACTGTTCTACTGCAACATTATGGCATTGCTGTATCCTTTAAACAGGAGCTGAAAAAGAGAGAATATCCTGCATGCAGACGAAATTGATGTGGCCTCCTCTATATTGGGGAGACAGGCCACCTACTTCCAGAACTGTTCTACTGCAACATTATGGCATTGCTGTATCCTTTAAACAGGAGCTGAAAAAGAGAGAATATCCTGCATGCAGACGAAATAGATCGATAGCAGTCTGTTAAAATGAAGATGAGGCTGAGGATCAGGACACTGATCAAGAGGACCGTCCAAGAGAATATGATAGATCAGACCATTGCAGAGCCTGAGAGCCCAAACAGAATCTAATAACCACCTGCTTCCAGGAAAAATGAGCTGTGCTTGGATTTTGTTTAATAGTTTGGAATTTTGTTCTTAATCTGTCAAGCTGCCCTACATTGTGCAGAGTATATGAACCTTGCAATTTTTGTGGAAAATGTTATTTTTGGGATCCTTGACCTTTTGTGGTGCTGAATAAAACATCTCATTATCCATGTGATTGTATGCTACCCTACAGAACAGAGAAGAAGCAAGATTCAGTGAGTCAGTTCACTAACTTCTTATGGTGCTAAGTTTAGTTAGCTAATGAGGTAGTTGTTCGGGTATGATATTTGAGTGTTGTACAATTTAGTTGCTCATGGTACCCGTTAATTTGACAGGAATCCTGAGGAACTTAATTTTTTTTTACATTCCATCATCAGGAGCACTTCAATGTTTTAGATTGCTCATTGGCTGAATTAGATGGCAAATTGTGTTGAATTGCTGGAGGATTGAACCTGCGAGAGGCAATACTTTGTGCAGCTTTTCTCATCACATGAATGCACTATGAAGAAGAATAGGAGAAAGTGAGGACTGCAGATCCTGGAGATCAGATCTGAAAATGTGTTGCTGGAAAAGCGCAGCAGGTCAGGCAGCATCCAAGGAGCAGGAGAATCGACGTTTCGGGCATGAGCCCTTCTTCAGGAATGAGGAGAGTGTGCCAAGCAGGCTAAGATAAAAGGTAGGGAGGAGGGACTTGGGGGAGGGGCGTTGGAAATGCACGCCCCTCCCCCAAGTCCCTCCTCCCTACCTTTTATCTTAGCCTGCTTGGCACACTCTCCTCATTCCTGAAGAAGGGCTCATGCCCGAAACGTCGATTCTCCTGCTCCTTGGATGCTGCCTGACCTGCTGCGCTTTTCCAGCAACACATTTTCAGCTATGAAGAAGAATAGACATGGGAGCTGCCTTGTAAATCTCGCAGCCTTGAATCCCAGCTTTGCCTTCCCCTGGAAAAACTGGTACACAGAATAAATTTTACTGTTCAGAAATGGGTGGAATCATCACTATTTCTGTACTCTCAATCACATGGTGTGTTTAAGTGTAGAATGATGTGTGCAGGCCTGGCCCGAGCATATTCCCTTCTCATTGCATTCAACCTCGTTATTGTCCATGTTAAAATGCAATGCCTTAGATACCGTCCTTGCCATCATGGTTCAAGGATCCCTACCATTTGAGGCTATCTGCTGTCAAGGAGTCAGATGTTTGAGAGAGATAAACAACACTTGGTGGTTGCAACTTCTTTCATCCTTGGGATATCTGAAGTGGCTCCTCATTCTGTGGTGGCACCGTGGCTCAGTGGTAGCGCTGCTGCCTCACTGTGCCAGGGACCTCGTTTCGATTCCACCCTCAGGTAACTGCCTCTGTGGAGTTTGCATGTTCTCATGTCAGCTTAGGTTTGCTCCAGCTTCCTCCCATTTTCCAAAGATGTGCAGGTTAGCTGAATTGGCCTTGCTAAATTGCCCATCGTGTCCAGGGATGTGTAGGTTAAATGATTTAGCCATGGAAAATGCAGGGGCTTGGATCTGGGTGGGATGTTTTTCATTGAGTTGGTGTGGATGTGATGAGCCAAATGGCCTGCTTCCAAATTGTAGACATTCTATGATTCTCACATGGATGTGACTGAATGAGGTGCAAGAATGAAAATTATACTGGAGGAGACATTTTAACATTGCACGTGAAATGGTACTTACAAAAGTGAAAAATTAGTTATTGTGATGTTCCACCCATGCAATGTATGCAATCTCAGTATAATTGCGTCTCTTCTGCTTTCAGCTGCATCTGAGTGCAGTCTGACTTCTGCAGCTGGAGTGAAGAAATTCAGCTCCGTGTTTGGCCCTGTTGACTTGGAATACTTAGTGTCTCCCGCCACCTCCATTACCTTTAGCTCTAGAGTGCCCAGACCTGCTGGGTGTCTCCTGCCAAAATTAAGACTCTCACTCCTTAACTTGTTCTGCAGCAGGCTTTTAGATCTCAGGCAGAGATAAGGTGAAGTGGGTAGGTACCTCTGGAATATCCTGAGAAGAAGCTTCTGCAGTGCCTGTCTGTAGCTCCACCTCCCTGTCTGCCAGCTGTCACATTTGGCCCTCCTCTTCGGGAGACAAGAGTGAGGTTGAAGTGCTTCATCCTTCTCTTGCCTTACCATTGATGCTGAGCACTTAAAATGATGGAGTTCAAGTCTGTGTGCACATCTGGAAGCCACTGAGCATTCTGCTGCAACTGGTTCTCCACAACGCTAGCCAACCTATCTGTATAGATAACTAGGCACTTGCGCTGAAACCAACACAACACTGTCAACGTTGGTGGACTCTTCAATCCTTCCAGCCTGCTGACTGCATATGTCAAAGCTTCCTGATGTTTCTTTAGGTTGATCAGTTCATTAACGGCTAAGAAAAGGACATGTCTTTGGCCTGAGGCTGAGCAGGTCCCAGTCTCTGGCAGCTTACAGAGTGTCATTGACCTGAGGCAATTCTTCTTTGACCAGATGTAGATTCGTGTCAGCAATGTGTTCACTGCATGATGCTCCCAAATATAATCTAGGAAGTGTACCACAGATATTAAAGTTCCTGAGTTGGTGTAAGGTACAAGTGCCTTGCTGGTGCATCCTCTGAGGCTTCTCTGGCTTCAGAGGTGAAGTTGGAGCTGAGGGTTTCTGGTGCTGCCCTGTATGGAAATTGGCTAGGTGCTACTAGTTCCTGCATAAGAGAGGAAAGGGAATTAGTTGTAGAATCTGCAGAAGTGCTTGTGCAGATTCAAAATAAGTTGGCACTGGTAATGATATTGGCATAGCTAAGCACATAGAAGCTTACTAGGACTGTAGCTTATTCATGTCTACCTGTATCCGTATGAGTGGTCATGCAGTTCTTCAGAAAAATCAAGAATTTTCTGCTTGTAAGCAACAAGGAAACTGATGACTGTCAGTCCCCTGCCAGTTTTACACCACTCGGCCCAATTATGGGCCAGTTTTCTTGCGATGAAGTGAAAGAACACAGTGTATAGGTGCAGGAGCATTTGGTAGTCATGTATGAGCAGGAGAAGCATTAAGAATGTGTAGAAAGCACAGTGGGGAGAAAAGGTTACTTTGTAAGGAGAAGATGTGTGATCACCATTGAGAATTGTAGTTCATGCAGTGCCAGAGTTGGTGACAGGAGTTTTACCCAATGGTATAGTCTAGTTGTAAAATGTAAACTATTTTTTCCAAACTGGAACTGGCAACATGTGCTAAGATGTTAAGAGTTGTTAGCTTTTGACAGAAGTTTACTAGATTTGTATGCAGATGAATTTAAATGCATTTTATGGTAAATGTATAGTTATTCTTTTACAATCTTCTTTTTACAACATAGACAGTGGCATTAGATGGAACACTATTCTTAAAATCTGGTGTCATTTCTGGGGGCTCTAGTGATCTGAAGTTCAAAGCCAGGTGCTGGGATGAGAAGGAGATCAGTCAATTGAAAGAAATTAAGGAGAAACTGAGAATTGAACTCAGGGTGAGTTAAACTGATGTTTGCTATTCACATTGCTTTAAAGCTGCTGTGAATGTATTTATATTTGATGCACATTGTGTTAAAGCTCTTTTTAAATTTATCTTTATTCTTATAGTCCAACAGCTAGAAATATAGAGTTGATATTCCCTTAACTTACAGGAGTTAATGAAAATGAATCGGAAGGAAGCTGAATTGAGGCAATTGCAGGCTCAAGCCAAAGGGACAGAGACGAGAATGAGATATTCCTTTAATGATTTGGAGCAAACTAGAAAAAAGCATTTGACAAATAGCCATATGGTAAGAATTTATTAAAAATTAAAGAATAATAATGTCTCAGGAAGATTACTCACCCTGTTATTAGCCGAACTAATTTGAAAAATCCAGACATTCTTTCTCCTTTCAATTGTTCTCAAATAATTTCAAGTTCTCTTTCTCTCCATTGTACAGAAAGTCCCCAGTTTAAACTGCCCACTTCAGTATTACTTTGCACATAGAAAACAGGCACTGTGTGCACCTGAATGTATTGAGCAAAATATCCTCTTTATTCAAAGTAGCATGGTTAAAATATGTTCATTCTTATGCCTTATGCCTTATTATGAATTTTTAATTAGGAAAGATCAAAACTAGAAAGTGGACTGGCAAATCTGCAGTCTGAAATGACCATGGTGAGATTGAATATCGAGGATAGGGAGGTGAAAATGCGACACATTCAGAATCAAATGCATGAAGTAAGTACATTAAATATGTTACTAGATAATCCAATATACATTAGAATATATTTCATGCAAAGGACTAACACAAAGGATTCCAAAAACAAGCAGGCAAGTATATACATAAATAAATTTCAATATATACACAAAAGCATAAGTAGTTATTTTCAGGTTAATCTGGGAAGTTCAAGGTCTGGATTTTTGTCCTTGTTTTGGGAAAAGTGAGTCGAGTCAGTTCTTGAAGTTCACACTGGCCATACTTCCATCTAATGGTGTAGGTAGTAAAGATTCAGGTCTTTCACCTGAGGAGGCAGGTCTGAGACAACATTGAAGATGTGTTAGTGCCAAGGGGCCCAGTTGAAAGGCCTGCTACTGTTTTCAGGAACATCAGTCCAGTTCTCCACATTTTTTTTAAACCACGTTGCTGTCACCCACTCTCTGCCCTCATCCAGCCCAAGCCCCCTTGTAACCACCTATCTTGTTATACTCCCATGCTCCTCATATCTCTGTGCCTTCTTATATGACCTTTGACCTCAATGTATCCTCTATAACTACTTTAGTTTTGTTCATTCATGGGATGTGGGTATTGCTGGCTGGGCCAGCATTTAGTGCCTATCTTTAGTTACCCTTGAGAAGGTAGTTGTAAGCTATGTCTTGAATTATTGCAGTCCATTTGGTGTAGGTAAATCCACTTTACTGCTTGGGAGTGGATTCCAGGATTTTGACCCAGTAGCAATGAAGGGACAGCAGTGCATTTCCAAGTCAGGATGGTTAGTAGCTTAGAGAGTAACTTCCAAGTGGATGTGTCCATGTGACTACTACCCTTGTCTGCCCTTACCTAATGTCTGCTATGGATAGATGTCAGGAACTCTGGGTTGGCAACGGGCATTTGTTGAAATAAGTGTGAAAATAAACTCATAATCTAGTGGATGTGTCAGTCAAATATGTACTGCATAGAAAAGAATCTCCAAGCCAAACAAAAACTGGTCATTGGTGTGTAAAACCACACATCTATTTAGAAACTACGAGTCAGATCAACCTTTAATGTCTCCTTAAAACTGTCAGTCCAACAATGTGCACAACCATCAGAAGAACTAAGTGCTTCATCAGTTTTCTAAAAAAAAATTCATGTCAGTTCATCTCTCAAAACAAACCATTCTAGCTTCACATTATGGAACCTATTGAATAGGATAGAACATAAGTCAAGATTATTTTCGAAATCACACCAGGTGGCCTGTCATTTAAAGAATTTATGGAGGAACTGGCTGTTTTCTCCCCCCCCATCAATTTAAGCAACAGCCAGTACCTTTTCAAAGTCAGACATTTAAATCACTTCAGATCAGGATTTCCCAGGCAGTGGGGAAAAGTACACTACTGCATCTCAACACTTTATAACAACACTGAATAATGTTCAATCACTGCTATAAAAACATCTAACATAGACAACAGCATATAATAATAATTGTAAGTTGTCAATATATTTAACGCTTATCTGTCACAATATTTCTGCTTCATTATAAGGCTTCCTCCAAGAGCTCTGTATGTGGTGAATTTCCCAATGATTTCTGAAATCCACCCAAATCAACAAAAAGACTATAGGCATGAAGTATGGACAATGGGCTTAATTGTGCTACCTTGTGTAGTTAAATATATTTTGAGTTTAACTTACATACGTGAAGAACAGGCGCATACAAGAGACACTGGATACTGCCTTGTATGTGAAACCATGCCCTATAAGAATAACTGAAGTAAGGGAGAGAAGGGTAGAAAGTTGGAAAGGAAAATATCTAAGAATGCCAATAATTGTACAACAGCTAATGGATAGTCCTAATTCTTGGTTCAAATATGAATTGTCATTACAGTTATGATATTGTGGAGGTAATTTTCACTTTTGACATGGATGAAGTCAGTGGAAAAAGAAATAAGAAGATGCATAATGAGCAGCCTTTATGAAACTCGCAGTTCACTATCTCACCAAAAGCCATAATCTAGCTGAATGTTTTGCCCATTTTCACCCCATGGTTCCCAATTATGTTTTGGAATAGAAGTTTTATTTGTAATGATGTGCAATATTTCTGGATGAAATTTTAGGGTGATGCTAAAAAAGTATCTTCAGAATAACTAGTCATTATTTTGTTCTAAATAGATTGAAGATAGAGTGTTTGAAGACTTTTGTACCAAGATTGGTGTGGCAAATATTCGGGAGTATGAGGATGAGCATGTGAAGCAGTTAGAAGAAATAGATAAGAAAAGGTTATTCATTATTTGAGTTATATATAACTATGATGCACTTAATTGGAAAGGGGCAGCGTAATAATAGGTACTTACGGTGATTGCCTATAAAAATTGATTGCTGTCACTGGCACTCAGGAGCATGCGCAATAGCAGAGTGTTAGAATCCTTAAAAACACCTAAAAGAGTAAATCAAAACTTACTGGAGAAGAGGAAGAGTCATAGACAAGTACAACACGGAAACATACCCTTTGGTCCAACTCGCCCATGCAGGGCAGATATCCTAACCTAATCTAGTCCCATTTCCCAGCACTTGGCCCATATCCCTCTAAACCTTTCCTATTCATATACACATTCAGATGTTTTTTAAATGTTGCAATTGTACCAAACTCCTCCACATCCTCTGGCAGCTCATTCCATATACGCAGCACCCTCTGCGTGAAAAAGTTGCCCCTTAGGTCCCTTTTATATCTTTCTCCTTTCATGTTAAACCTATGCCCTCTAGTGTTGGACGCACTCACTTCTGGGAAAAGAGTTTGTGTATATATCCTATCCATGCCCCTCATGATTTTATAAACCTTTATAAGGTCACCCCTCAGTCTCTGACGCTCCAGGGCAAATTGCCCCAGTCTATTCAAACCCTCCAAACCTGGCAACATCCCTGTAAATCTTTATTGAGCCCTTTCAAGTTACACAACATTCTTCCTCTTGCATGCAGTATTCCAATAGTAGCTTAACCAATGTCCTTTACAATCACAACATGACCTCCCAACTCCTATATTCGATGCTCTGACCAATAAAGGAGAGCATACCAAATGCCTTCTTCACTATCCTTTCTACCTGCGACTGTACTTTCAAGGAACTATGAACCTGCATCCCAAGGTTTCTTTGTTCAGCAACATTCCCTTGGACCTTATCATTAAGTGTAGAAGTCCTGCTCTGATTTGCTTTTCCAAAATGCAGCACCTCAAATTTATCTAAATTAAACTCGTTTGCCACTCCTCGGCCCGTTGGCCCATCTGTTCAAGATCCCATCTGTTCAAGATCCCGTTGTACTCTGAGCTAACCTTCTTCACAGTCCACTACACCTCCAATTTTGGTGTCATCTGCAAATTTATGAACTACACTTCCTGTGTTCACTTCCAAATTATTTATATTATTGATGAAAAGTAGTGGACCCAGCACCGATCCTTGTGGCACTCCACTGGTCACAGGCCTTTTTGTTACTTCTTCAAAAAACTCAATCAAGTTCGTGAGACATGATTTCCCGCGCACAAAGCCATGATGACTATCTCTAATCAGTCCTTGCCTTTCCAAATACATGTAAATCCTGTCCCTAATGATTCCTTTCAACAACTGGCCCACCAGTTAGGCTCACTTGTCTTTAATTCCCTGGCTTTTCCTTACCACCTTTCTTAAGTAGTGGCATCATGCTAGCCAACCTCCAGTCTTCCGGCACCTCACCTGTGATTATCGATGATACAAATATCTCAGCAAGGGGCTTAGCAATCACTTTCGTAGCTTCCCACAGAATTCTAGCGTACACCTGATCAGGTCCTGGGGATTTATCCACTTTCATGCATTTTAAGACATCCAGCACCACCTCCTTTGTAATATTGACATTTTTTAAGATGTTGCCATCTATTTCCCCACATTCAATATCTCCATGTCCATCTCTACAGTAAATATTGATGCAATATACTCATTTAGTATCTCCCCCATCTCCTGTGGCTCCACACATTAGCTGCATTGCTGATCTTTGATGGGCCCTATTCTCTCACTTGATCAGAGGGTGGTACATGTATGGAATGTGCTGCCAGAGGAAGTGGTGGAGGCTAGTACAATTGCAACATTTAAAAGGGATCTGGATGGATATATGAATAGGAAGGGTTTGGAGGGATACGGGCCGGGTGCTGGCTGGTGGGACTAGATTGGGTTGGGATATCTGGTCGACATGGACGAGTTGGATCGAAGGGTCTGTTTCCGTGCTGTACATCTCTAAGACTCTATATCCTTTTGTCCTTAATGTATTTAAAAAGTTCCTTGGGATTCTCCTTAACCCGATTTGCCAAAACTATCTCATGTCCCCTTTTTGCACACCTGATTTCCCTCTTAAGTAAACTCCAACTGACTTTATACTCCTCTAAGGATTCTCTCCAACTCTGCTGTCTTTACTTGACATATGCTTCCTTTTTCTTAACTCAATCATCCAGCATTCCCTACACCTACTAGCCTTTCATTTCACCCTAACAGGAATATACTGTCACTTGTTATCTCATTTTTGAAGACTTCCCATTTTCTCGCTGTCTCTTTACCTGCGAACATCTGCCCCCAATCAGCTTTTGAAAGTTCTTGCCTAATAACATCAAATTAGCTTTCCTCCAATTTAGAACTTGATTTTGTTTAACAGTTTTTCTCTTCACTTTTAATTGCATTTTCAGGTGTTTTTAAAGTTCTTAGCACTCAGCCTTAATTTAAATCTGAGGCTTTGCTACCACTGCACATGTGTATTCTCAACATGAGAAAAATGGAGATGAGCACTTGCAGCCAGAGTGCGTCATTGATGCATTAAAGGATTTTTAATTTAAGTTATTGAAATACACAATTGAAAGTTTATTGGCATTTTGGCAAATAGTTAAATCTGATGTCGGAAAACAAACTTCGAATTAGATTGAAAAATCAGCGTGTTATGTTCCTTGGTATGACAAATTAATGGAAACGTTCAATTGAGGATAATTTGCCCTTTCTACAACCTGTCAGCTTTTCATTCCACTGAAAGTAATGGAATGAAAACTCATCTCCATTGCCTAAGCAATCTACGCTGCCAGATTATTACCCAAGTGGTGAACATAAAATCTTGCCCTACTATATTATGTTAGCATTTATCCATGTTATTGTAAATGATCTGTGATTAGTCTATTTCCAAAGCGGCAATGGTCTTATGCAAAACAAATTCTTCTTATAATTAATATTTCACTATTTTGAAAGTGTTCCTGTCCACATTGCAGATCAGAGTTTGAGAACCAGAAAACAAGACTCTCAATCCAACTCGAATACTCATATAGCCAAATTGAAGAAGATGTCAAAAAAATCCAGAAGTGGAAGGAAACTGTTGAGAAAGATGAAGAAGAAGTAGTGAAGTTAAAGAAGGTATGAAGTTTCTTTCCAAATTCCTGAATGAGCACATTCAAGAATGTTAGCTTATTTGAAGTAATGAGTTAATCGAATATATTCCTTTCAATTTTACCACAAAAACATTGAACCAAATTACAATTTACAAACTTGTGTTCTCAAAATATCTTTGGTAGATCAGTTGAAGATTTGATTGTTTTCCAATTATTGACTCAATTTTACTTGATCCTCTGTTTATATTCTAAATGTCACCATTCGGTTGTGCAATGACAGCATACTCGCATAAACACTGTTTGGTAGTGTAATGGTTTGGAGGGTTTGAGCTATAGGGAGAGGTTTAATAGTCTAGGGCTATTTTCTGTGGAGTGGCAGAAGTTGGGGGGTGACTTTATAGAGGTTTATAAAAATCATGAGGGACATGAACACGGTGAATAGACAAGGTCTTTTTTCCCAGGGTAGGGGAGTTGAAAAACTAGAGGGTATAGGTTTAAGGTGAGAGGGGATAGATTTAAAAGGGACATAAGGGGCAACTTTTTCACACAGGGGGTGCATGTGTGGAATGAGTTGCAAGACAAGGTGGTGGAGGCTGGTATTTAAAAGGCATCTGGATGCATATATGAATAGGAAGGGTTTGGGACATATAGGCCAAATGCTGACAAATAGGACTAGATTAACTTGGGATATCTGGTTGGCATGAACAAGTTGCTCCGAAGGGTCTGTTTCTATGCTGTACAGGTCTGTGGCTCTATGACCTCTTTATCTTTGTTCCATCCTTTTTTTAAAATCTTCTTTCATGGCCACTCTTTGTGTGATTCTTAAACATCTTTATTTAACTTCTGAACACACTCACTAACCTCCTCCTCCTTTCTTTGCAAACAATCTCACATATACTGTTTTAGAGAGAGGACTGGAGTGCCTAGCATCATTGCCCTCAAACATGCCAAGCAGGGAACCCTAGATATTTCATCTAGAGTCATGAACAATAGGGATGTGTCTGTCAACAGTTCAAATAATGTGTTGGAATATCTCTTGTATCCTTTCTTTTAAATCAGCACAGAAAGGCAAGTTTAGTGTGCATTCTCAGGTACGCCACCTTCTCTCTCCTAACTAATGTCGTTATATTTCTTTGAGACCTTTCTCAATATCAAGTCATTCCAATAGAGAAAGACTCCAGAGGAGAATAATCCTCTCAATACCGAGCTAAGCACTCCAGACTTCCCTAGGCATAGCTCAGATATTGGCACTTATTTTACCTCCATAGTAAAGCAAGTCAACATATAGTGGAACACACAGCTCCAGTGGCTACCAATAGAGACCTGTGGCACATTCAATCCAGAGAAGGGCTCTGCATTGATGACAGAAAGGAATACATTGAGGTTCCAACCATAGGAAGATAACCTTACACACATAATTATGATTTGTTGGAAGATGTGTCAAAGAAGTCAATACTATAGATCAATGTCCAATGCCATATTGAATGATATCACCACTGTGCAATTAACCTTGAATAACTTGGCCGTTTCCAGGGACACTGCATCTAGGTTTTCAACAGGATTTCACGCAAGCACACTTTCTAGATCTGGTGGACACTGAAACAATTGCCTTGTTAATACTGGCCACCATATTGAAGAACCTGGAGCAATCAATGGTTCTGGGTTTTGAAGATGTGACGATGCTACTCCTTTAACAAGATTATGTTGTTCATGTTTTTTTTCAATGTAAACGCCAGAAGTTCCAATTTGAATAGGATTAGCCCATTGATTATAATTAACAGATACTGCCTCAGGAAAAAGGCTTACAAATTTTGCTTCAAAACAATTGTACAATGAAAGGGGAGCGGCCAGTTCTCCCAGCTCAGGTTTTAGCAAGCAATCTGTTCAAAGCTGCTAGTCAAGTTTTAGCTAGGGACCCAAAGAAATAGCTCCATGCTGATCATCTCTCGCTCTCTGACATCTCTCTCCTGTAAGAAACTGAGTTAGAATTTACCTTTTTGCTAAGGGGTGTATTATGGAATGTTTCAGGAAATCAGAACAGCTCTTTGTTAAATTGTGTTTTTGTGTCGGTTAGGTTTTCAAATAGTTATGTCATTGTAAGTTCAATATTCTTTTGTTCCTGTGTAAATGAACTCTGTTTTGTTTAAAACTAAGTGGTTTGACCAGCTGTGTTGCTCCTGGAATATTCACCTTAAATCTGCTTAAAACAACTAGATACGTTAGGTTCTGGACTACCTTCTTAAAATGTTTTGAAGGTGTCCGGCCTGGTCCATAACAAAGATATTGATCATTTTCAAAGGTGACCTAAAATCTGTGAAACAGCTAAGAAATACACCTTGTACAAAAATCACTCAAGAAAAGTTGAATGGCTCATAATTGTTTTGTATTTACAGTTTAAATTTAAAATGTTCAAACAAAAAAAAAATCAAGCACTTAAAATTAACAATACTGAGGATGGAAATTTTTTGCCATTTCAAATATATCTGACTCTTGTTTCTCAGAAACCAGCCATTTTAAATACCTATTTCAACCTTCCAATCAAGGTTAAAAGAAATCACAACAATGCAGTCATATCAGTAGGAGGTCATTGCAAAGTTGTGAGAGGAAAAACAGCAACTGCAGGAGAGACAGAGGTGTTCATCTAATCACAAATTATCTATTGCATAGCTGTTTCAGTTTATTATCAGCAGTTCGCTCTTTCATAATCTTGCTCATTCTTTAGAGACAGAATCTGTGATTAGCAGAACAGTGAAAAATGGAAGAGAAGGAGTCTTTGATGGAAGCTGGAACAGCCTGGACGTTGAATCTGTAGGAGAAATGAGAGGAGAAAGTGGCATAGTAGTATTGATGCAGAACTAGTAATCTAGAGGCCTAGGTCATGTTCTAGACAACCAGGTTTATATCTTACCGTAGCAGATGGTGAAATTTGAATTTATGAAAGATCTGAAATTAAAAGCCTAATGACCCTGAAACTATTGTCATTTTTAAAAAAAATTGATTCACTAACATCTTTTAGGGAATGAAATCTGTATATTTTCTTGGCCTTGATATAGGGGATTCTTAAATTACTGTTTTATCAACACAAAAAATTGTGAAACCAGATTAACTACCTGGCATTGACTAAAGAAATGGAAACAACATCAGCAAACTCAGCCTGGTTAAACCTACAAAGACAGAAATTGCTAGAAAAGCTCAGCAGGTCTGGCAGCATCTGTGGAGAGAAGTTAGAGTTAACATTTCTGGTCTGAAGAACGGTCACTCAATGAGGAATGTTAACTCTGATTTCTGTCCACAGATGCTGCCAGATTTAAGCTTTTCCAGCAATTTCTGTTTTTGTTTCTGATTTATAGCATCCACAGTTCTTTCAGGTTTTTAAACCGACAAATCCCTCCTTGCTAACATCAGGGATCTACTGCCAAAATTGGGAGAGTTGTCTGATACATTGGTCAAGTAATAACTTGACATAGTCATACTCACAGAATCATACCCGACACACAATGTCCCAGAAATGTCAACCCTGGATATGTTCTTTCCCATCAGTAGAACAGGCCCAATAGAGGTGATGGCACAGTGATATACAATCAAGAGCAGGTTTACCTTGGAGTTTTCAATATTTACAGTGCACCTCATGAGGTCTCAATGTATCAGGTCAAACATGGGCAAGGAAACCTGCTGATAACCAAATATTGTGCCTTTGTGAGACCATAAGAATTAGAAACCTTAAGCCTCTGAAGCCTGCTCCGCCATTCAAAAGGATCATGGCTGGTCTGACATTCCTCATATCCACTTTCCTGGCCTTTCCCCATTTCCCTAGATTTCCCCCCCCGAACAAGAATCTATCTATCTCAGCCTTGAATATACACAAGAACTGTGCTCCCACAGCTCTCTGTGGCAAGGAGTGCCAAAGACTCTCGACCCTCTGTTTGCTAGTTCTCTGTGTTTTGTGCACAAGTATCCTAAGTCCCTTTGTGTCTCAGCTTTCTGCAGTTTTTCTCCATTTAAATAACGTTCTTTTGTTCTCCCTTCCAAAATGAGCAACATTACATTTTTTCACATTATAACCCATTTGTTAATGTATTGTCCACTTACTTAACCTATCATTTTTCTCTGTAAACTGTTTTTATACTTCTCACAACCTACCTTTCCATCTATTTTTGTGCTGTCTGCAAACATGGCTCCAGTCCATTCACTTCCTTCCGACAAGTCATTAATACATATTGTAAACAGTTGCAGTCCCAGCACTTATCCCTGTGTAACCCCACTGATCACTGGTTGTTAACCTGAAAAAGAATCCCTTACTCCCACTCACTATTTCCCACCCTTTAGACAATTCTCTATCCATGCCAATATAATATTTCCAACACTGGGCTTTTATCTTGTGACTTAACTTCTGTGAAGTAACTTGTTAATTGCCTTCTGAAAGTCCAAAAACAACAGATCTACTGGTTCCCCTCTGTCCACTCAGGTTGAGACTTCCTTGAAAGACTCTAATAAATAAGTCAGACATGATTTCCCATTCATGAAGCTATGCTGACTCTGCTTGATTAGATTGCTTCCAATCCTTTTCCAACCATAGATATTAGGCTAATTGGTCAAAGGTTACCCATTTTTGCCTCCCTTTTTGAATAGGGCTTGTCACTTTGACAGTTTTCCAAATCCTCAGATACTTCTCCAGAATTGGAAAATTGCACCAATGCATCCCACTATCTTTGTAGCTTTTAGGATCTTAGGATGCAAGCCGCAATCTCTATTAATGATTTGTATGTCAGAGGGAAAAAAAAGTTCTAATTCACTGATGACATAAAATTAGTTGGGAATGTAAATTGTGAGGAGGATGCATGCAGACTTCACAGGGACTTGAAGAGAGTAAGTGAATGGGATAGGAAATGACAAATTTAATATATGTGGATACGGGTGAAGTTGTCCATTTCAGTAGGAAGAAAAATGTATTTCTTAATTGGTGAGAAGGAAATATTAATGTCTAAAGGGATCTAGGTGCCTGTATGAATCACTTTAAGTCACCATGCATGTGCAGCAAGCAATTAGGAATTAAAAACAGAAATTGCTGGAAAATCTCAACAGATCCAGCAGCATCTGTAGAGAGAAAGTAGAATTAATATTTTAGGTCCAGTGACCCTTCTTCAGAATTAAGTAATTAGATATGTTGATCTTTGTGAGGGGATTTGAAATCTCTTTCTGCAATTGCATTGAATATTATTGAGGTCTCCTTATCTATGGAAGTATTGATTTGCCACATGGAAGAAATGGCAGCACACCAGATTAATCCCTGGCATTGCAGTTTTGTCTAATGAGAAATGAAAGAAAGAAACTAATTCTGTATTCTCTGAGAGGTGATGTCACTGAAACTTAAAAAAAATCCAACTGGATGTAATAGGTTGGATGTGGATGGGATGGAACTCTTGGATGATGATTCTAGTATCTGGGGACATAAATGAACTGTTCTTTATTCTAACATTAAGATGATGAGGAATTTTGTCACTCAAAGGGTGGTGTAGGTTTGGAATTCCCTACCCAAGAGGAATGTGGAAGCTTAATCATTGAGTAAGCTCAAGTCAAAAATTGATAGATTTCTGGATACTGGTAATAAAAAGAGATATGGGAATAATATAGGGCATCTTGCTGTGCTGTGCTATTTTCCTATTTCTGCCCATGCCTCAGAAGTAATTGCCTGCATGATGACTGGATCTTCTCATTCAGACTGAGGTCCCAATACCAATCAACCCTGACCCAACAGCCCACTGCTTGACTTTAGGCTCTGGTTCTAACCCAGGAGGATTCTAGTCATTAAGCGTCTCAGCCACATCCTATTGGTACATGTTTGGCATGGCTATGCAGGACCTTATGTTCCTAGCCTCTCTGGGGAGAAGAGGCTTCACTGAATCTTCTGGCATCATGGCTGATTTTGGCTGGAAACTGCATGAGCATTTTGAATAATATTTTATACTTAGTATACTGAACTCTTATATTTTAATATGTTTCTGATAATAACTGATCAAATTTTACTTTGCTGCTTTATTACTGTTTTTTTGTTTTACTGGCCCCTAAGGTCATGTTTATTTTCAGGAGTTCTTCTGTATATTTGTTGATGGATCTTGCTCATCCACGATTGCTCTGAGAAGATAGGGTGGATTAAAATGAGATCACATTGTGAAATAGTTTGTGAGGCACTGCCATGGCCATTTCCTTCTTTTAGCATGTATATAATCCTTATATTGGTCTTCATTCCATATCATATGCATAACTGCATTGAATGCTGAATTTACTCTATCAATTCTATACATATGTATTGGTCTTGTAATAATCAAAGGTAAACAAGGGAAAAATGTTTATACCCACTTGAAATGGCCTAGAACTACCTGCATTTCATTACAGGTCATAAAAAGTGCTATAATTAGATGAATCTTTGTCACAAAAACAAAATCAGACCATTCTGTATTCGGTTACTCTCATCCCTGGCCATGAACCCTGGTACAGACTGTTGTAGTGCCAAGTGTGAGAGTTAGGTTGCTGAGAAATTTGGATTGTGAGCAAAGCTGGTGTGCTAACCAGTGTAGCGTGTTTGTTGATTAAGTTGTCAGGCTATCGTGATGTTCAGACATATTGATTGACCTTGTGAGATCACTAAACGTCTTTTGACATTGCATACTTCTCAGGTCTAGAAAAGTATTTGTTACCTATTCCCCCCCCTTCTCAAAATCCTGGCCCCTGAGGCAAGAACACTTGTATCTTCCTGTACACCTCTGCAATGGCATCCACAAATCTTGTGGCACTCTTTGACCTGTTTTGTAATCATTGCAGCTTCTTCGTGGTCTTTGTTTCTTTTAACTCGTTTTGGACTCTTCTGCAGCAGAATACATTTTGCGTTGAAGAGATGCAATTTGGCTTATAGAAGTGCAGACTAAGTTGTAGTACAAGATCAGAGTCTGGAATAATGACTTAATCCATTATATGTCAGAAAGTAGGGACCTCCTGGAGTTTTAACAGAAAATTAGTTTTACTATGGTAGTTTACAATAAGTGAGGTAATTATTAAGGCCATTAACTTGTCTTAGGCTTAGGATAATCAAGGATTGATTTTTGCTTAGAAAACTCAGAGATTGAGAAGAATTTAGGGTGGTACAGCGGAGACCTTACTGGAGTCAAAAGCAAATACAGAAAGAATGGAATAGTTCAGAGAAAGCATAGTTACCCCCGTATAAAAGTTTACTTTGTAAAACTTTCAAAACAGACTAGAAATGAACAGGTTTTTAAAAGTTGAGAAGTTCTAAGGTCTTAGATTTGTAAGTATTTGCATAAGAAGACTTTACCGTTCACATGGAAGGTCTGTGAAGAATCACTTAAGTCAAACTTAAAGATTTAATATAGTCGGGTAAAATCTCCATATTTTGGTCTCTGTAATGGATAGTGTCAGGAAACTGGATAATACTTTGTTTTGCTGTGTGTCTTCAGAACTTTCAAGCATGTTATACAGTCATAGAGATGTAGAGCACTGAAACAGACCATTCAGTCCAACTTATTCGTACCGACCAGATATCCTAAACAAATCTAGTCCCATTTGCCAGCAGTTGGCCCATATCTGTCTAAACCCTTCCTACCTATCCAGATGCCTTTTTAGGTTGTACCAGACTCCACCACTTCCTCTGACAACTCATTCCATACACGCATGAAAACATTGTCCCTTAGGTTCTTAATGTTTCCCCTCTCACCTTAAACCTATGCCCTCTAATCTTGGACTCACCCACCCCTGGGAAAATATCTTATCTACTCACCCTAACCATGCCCCTTGCAAGTTTATAAACCTCTATAAGGTCATCCCTCAGCCTAAAATGCTCCAGGCAAAATGACCCCACCCTATTCAGCTTCTCCCTATTGCTCCTAACCTGGCAACATCTTTGCAAATCTTTTCTGAATGCTTTCAAGTTTTGCAATATCCTTCCTATAGGAGGAGATCTGAATTGAATGCAGTATTCCAAAAGTGGCTGAACTAATGTCTTGTACAGCTGCACTATGACCTCTCAACTCCTATACTCAATGCTCTGACCAATAAAGGCAAGGATACCAAGCACCATCTTCACCATCCCATCTAACTGCAACTTCATTTTCAAGGGACTATGAACCTACACTCCAAGGTCTCGTTGTTCAGCAACATTCCCCAGGACCTTACCATTAAGTGTAGAAGTCTTGCCTTGATTTGCCTTTACAAAATACAGCAACTCACATTTATCTAAATTAAACGCCATCTGCCACTCTTTGGCCCATTGACCCACCTGATCACAATCCTGTTATACTTTGAGGTAACCACCCTTGCTGTCCACTACACCTCCAATTTTAGTGTCAAATGGAAACTTACTAACGATACGTTCTATGTTCACATCCAAATCGTTTATAGAAATGATGAAAAGCAAAGGACCCAGCACTGATCCTTGTAGCACACTGCTGGTCACAGGTTTTAAGTCTAAAAAGCAACCCTCCACCACAACCCTCTGTCTTTTATCGTTGAGCTAGTTCTGTAACTAAATGGTTAGTTATAGAGTCATCGAATTTTGGTTGATTTATTTTGGCTTTTGTTTAATAAATTATGTTGTAAAAGATATTCTTCACCCGTTTGTGACTATGTTTCAGTGACTGACCATTGTGCTAACTGAAATAATAAAAAGACCTCTCAAGCCAGATTTCATTCTGGGGCTTGACATGTCCAATAGTACCATGTGCTCAAGTCAGAGCACTAGCATTATATAAATTTGTAGACCCTGTTAAAGCAAGTGTGCCACTCATCAGTGTATTCAGCATTGGCTGCATGTATCATTATAATAAACATGTAACATTTATGTGCTGCTAACATCTGAGTGCATTCTGGTTAATTATGCATCATGTTCCCCATTCTCAATTTTAGGGTCTATCCAATTTAGACCCCTTATAGTCAGGATTGAGAAGTTGTTGGATCATAAGGGGGGGTGGAAAAGTATCTCAGTGGCAGGTGTAATAAATATTGCTGCTAAGTGTGAGCATTTACAATTGAATTCTTTATGCGATTAAGACAGCATACCATTTTTCAAAATAATTTGAAAAGAAATGTTGTAATTCGTCTTTTAGTGTTTTAAAAAAAACAGAACTAAATGGTGTTGCAAGATTTTCAAATTGAAGTTAAGTTCGATTCAGAAAGTCATGGAAATGTTACAGTGCAGATGGAGGCAGCTTGGCTCACTGTGTCTATACTGGCTCTTCAAATGAGCATCATGAATTGGCGCCATTCTCCTGCCTTTTCCCCATACCTTTGCACAGTGGTTCTATTTAAATGAACAGCTAATTTCCTCTTGAGTGTCTTAACTGAACTTGCCTCCACTACACTTCTAGGTAGTGTAATCTAGATCCTAGACACTTGGGTGGGAAAGCTAATTTGCCTTCATATCCTCCCTGTACTTTGCTTCTTCACCTTTTGTTAAAAATATCTGATAGCTACAAAGATAGTTGCTACTCTTAAGGCAATTATAAGAAGGTTTATAGCATAAGCTTAGTAATAAGACTGCATGAGACTTAATACTCTTAGCGAGTTTTGAGAAGACTTGTAGCTCAGGTTGAGGTTCTGGATGTAAGTTTGCTCGCTGAGCTGCAAGGTTCATTTTCAGACCTTACGTCACTATACTAGGTAACATCATCAGTGAGCCTCCGGATGAAGCACTAGTGGTATGGCCCGCTTTTTATTTATATGTTTGGGTTTCCTTGGGACGGTGCTGTCATTTCCTGTTCTTTTTCTCAGGGGGTGGCAAATCTAAGTCAATGTGTTGATTGATAGACTTCCATTTGGAATGCTATGCTTCTAGGAATTCTTGCACATGTCTCTGTTTGGCTTGTCCTAGAATGGATGTCTTGTCCCAGTCAAAGCGGTCTCCTTCTCATCAGTATGTAGAGATACTAGGTGAGAGTGGGTCATGTCTTTTCAAAATCCTCTCAAAACTCGCCAGATTAATTGAAATTTTTCTCTCAGAAGGTAGGTGAGCCTTTGGAACTTGCCTGAAAAGGTGGTGGAAAGAGAGTCCTTAAGTATTTTTTAGAGCATAAGTAAATAGATTTTAGTTAAGGAAAGGGGTGAAATGTTATTGGGCAGTCAAGAAGGAGGATTTGAGCTAACAATCGAATCAGCAATGTTGATACTTGCTCCTAATGTTCATATAGCAAGAGTTAGATAAAAATGCAAAGCTGGAAAGGCTAAACAACCTATGAATTTTTGATTTAGTCATAGTCATAGAGATGTACAACATGGAGAAATTGAGCTTCAGTGAGCTTGAAGTGACTTAAACACACCACCTTCTAATCTGGAGTCAGACGCGCTACCATTGCACCATAAGCTCATTTCAGTTGTCGTGTGGGATAGCTTGTTGAGGAGAGATCAGGCACCTTTAGAGAATATCAAGTTCTGGATGTAAGTTTGCTCACTGAAACGCACTGAACAGAAATAAAAAGTGGACTTTACCACCAGTGCTTCATCCGAAGGCTCACTGATGATATTACCTACTATGGTAACGAAACATCTGAAACCAAACCTCCCACCTCAGTGAGCAAACCTACATCCTTCACTTAATCTGCTTTACAAAGATGACACATGATTTTTGAACAATGAGCACTGATTCTAGGTTATCCTATGAAAAGAAACATTGTCACTAAATCTACCTTTATTAAGACCCTTCAGGTTCTTACGTTTCAGTCAAGTTACCTCTTATCCTTCTGAACTCCAGCAAATAGAAGCTAGCTTGGTCAACTGAACTGCCTCCAATGCATTTACATCCTTCCTTAAACACTGTGTGTAACACTCCAGATGTGGTTTTACCAATGTCCCGTGTATGTGAAGCATAACGTCCCTTATTTTATATTAAATTCTCTATAAGGCTCTGGTCAGGCCACATTTGAAGTATTTTGGGTAGTTTTGGGCCCCATATCTCAGGAAAAATGTACTGGCCCTAGAGTGGGTTCAGAGGAGGCTCAAGAGAGTGGTCCCAGAAATGAAAAGCTTAATATATGAGGAATGTTTGAGGACTTTAGGGCTATTCTTGATGGAGCTTAGAAGGATGAGGAGGGGATCTAATTAAAACATACAGAATACTGAATGGCCTGAACAAAGTAGATGTTGGGAAGATGTTTCCATTGGTAGAAGAGACGAGGACCCGAGGTCACAGCCTTAGAGTATGGGGAAGACCTTTGAGAATGAAAATCAGGAGAAACTTCTTCAGCCAGAGAGTGATAAATCTGCAGAATTCATTGCCATAGGTCATTGAGTATATTTAAGACTAAGATACAAAGGTTCTTGAGTATCAAGGGGATCATGAGTTACTGGGAGAAAGCGGGAGAATGGCATTGAGAAACTTTTCAGCTATGATTGAAAAGCAGAGCAGACTGGATGTGCTGAATGACCTAATTTCTGCTTTGATGTCTTATAGTCCTCATGATAAATAATAACATTCTATTAGCTTTCCAGATTACTTGCTGAACCTTCACAATGCTTTTTGTACACTGGTCTGCCTATTGCATTTATTTCTGGACATCCCCATTCATGCATAAGTATTCTTTCAGGTGACGTTAACCACAGTTTTGTGTTGTAAATCACAGGAGGAGATGCAGTTAATGAAAGCTGTAGATGAAGCCTTGGTGATACAGCAGGACCTCAATAACAGACTGTTAATTAAAAAGATGCAAGTCAAGGATGCACAAAAGGAGCTTGATGAAGTTAGGAAGAAACTATCTAATATTAGCAGGTACGTTTTGTTAATTGTCAAAGCACCAATAGACATTTATTGTGAATAAACAAACTACTCTAGAGATAGTCAGCATAGCTTTGTGAGGGCAAGCCATGCCTCACAAGTCTTATTGAATTCTTTGAGGATGCGACTATACACATTGATGAAGATAGAGCAGTAGATGTGGTATACATGGATTTTAACAAGGCATTTGATAAGGTTCCCCATGGTAGCTCATTCAGAAAGTCAAGAGGCATGGGATGCAGGCAAACCTGTCTGTTTAGATACAGAATTGGCTGATCCATAGAAGATAGAGGGTGATGGTAGATGGAAAGTATTCAGCCTGGAGGCTTGGTGACCAGTGGTGTTCCACAGGGATCTGTTCTGGGACCTCTGTTCTTTGTGATTTTTATAAATGATATGGATGAGGAAGTGGAAGCCAATGATACGAAGATTGGTGGAGTTGTGGATATTGTGGAGGGCTGTTGTAGGTTGCAGTGGGGCATTGACTGGATACAGAACTAATTGGGCTGAGAAGTGGCAGGTGGAGTTCAACTTGGAAAAGTGTGAAGTGATTCATTTTGGAAAGTTGAAATTGAAAACAGAATACATGGTTAAAGGCAGGATTCTTGGCAGTACGGAGGAACAGAGGGATCTTGGGGTCCATGCCCATATATCCCTCAAAGTTGCCAGCCATGTTGATAGGGTTGTTAAGAAGGCATGTGGTGTATTGGCTTTCATTAGCAGGGGTATTGAGTTTAAGAGCCATGAGGTAATGCTACAGCTCCATGGAGCCCTGTTTAGACCACACTTGGAAAATTGTGTTCAGTTTTGTTCACCTCATTATAGGAAAGATGTGAAAGCTTGAGAGAGGGTGCAGAGGAGATTTACCAGGATGCTGCCTGGACTGAAGGGTATGTCTTATGAAGAAAGATTGAGGAAGCTAGGGCTTTTCTGATTGATGATAATAAAATGAAGGGTATGTAGGGTAGGATAAAAGGTCAGCGTAACACCAAGGGCTGATTGGCCTGTACTGTGCTGCACTTTTCTATGTTCCATGTTACCACACAAGGAATCCAAACTCAGGAACAAATAAACTGCAATAAGCCATTTAGCCCCTTCAACCATACGATAAGTTCATGGCTTACTTACAACCAGTGTCCATATGCTTGCCTTTGTTTCATATCCCATTATACACTTGGTTAACAATAATCGACCATCTTCAGTTTTGAAGTTTAAAAATTGATCTAGCATCAATTTTGGTTTGCAAAAGAGTTCTAAACTTGCTTGAAGCGTTTCCAAGTTTCACTTCTGAAAGGTCTGTCTCTAATTTTTAATTGCTTAATCCTCGATTTCCCAGCTAATGAAAATAGTTTCTCTCAATCTACCAAATGTATTTTGGTTAATACTTTGATCAAATTACCCTTTTACCTTCTAAGTTCCAGCCAATGCAATTCTAATTGTGTAATCTTTCCTGGTAATTTAACCATTGGAATCTAAATACTGTTTTGGTTGTACTGTTCTCTGTGCTCTAGGTGCAGTCTTTCCAAGGTTTTGTACAGCTAAACCATGACATCTATCCCATTGTAAATTAGTTCACTAGATATAAAAGATTAACTTCATCTATTTCCTGTGATCATTAACTCAAGGTTAGTTTTTCCAAACTGTTTTCACTCAGACTATTTAATCAAGTCCCGATTTAGTTTGGAACAGATAAGGATAGATCATAAGCCAGGTATGGTCTGTGGACTGTAGTTTGTCACTACGTGATCTATATTGCTTCCAAAACTGCCTTTCTTTGTATGATCAGCAAGTTGGAAGTGTGATTTTCTGTACAATTTTCTGAGTCATTCACGACTCATTAATTGTGTTAGAACTCTCTCGTTTCCTTTGGTCACCTCATATCACATAAGTAACATCAGTTGACATTTCTTTGTTTATTACTTATCAAATAAATCAATCTGATGCATTAGACTTGACCTGCCTGTTTTTTTCACATATATAGCAGGAAGTACTCTGACACATAACTGAATAGTTTTTTTCTTTTCCCCACCACCAAATCACCCGTGGTATTTTTTCATCTATTAACCATCACCAGTAAATTACCTATGTTTTCTAGTTGGTTAATTTACTTGCAAAGCGCATTAAGAGCAGTGCTGACTATCAAAGGTGAGGGGGCGGGCAGGGTAACTGAATCAAAATGGAGTTAGAAGAGGAGATAAAGCATTCTGCGCCTAATCTGACCATTATAGGTCCATGCTGACTCTCATATTAGCTGGACACTTCCAGGTCATTTAATATCACATGAAATAGGCAATGTTCCTATTTCTGGACTGGAATGTCTGAGTTCAAGTCCAGCCTGGTCTAGATATGCATAATAACATTTCTGAACAGGTTTACTATCTCACAAGGAATTGAGAATAAACTTTGTCAGATAGTTAAGTAAACCAAATTCACAAAACTTTCTTTTTATCTTCTACAATCCTTTACTGAAGGAATGTATAGTTGTTATAAGCCCTGGTTCGAAGGTTATCCATTGGCTACAATCAAGCCTTTTAATGCATTTTCCCAATTTACCTCAGCCAATTTGTGCCTCATGACTTCATATTTTTCTTCATTCAAATTTAACATCCTTGATTCAGCTTGAACTGCCTCATTTCTAAACATAATATAAAGTTCTGTCATATTGTGGTTACTCCTAAACATTTTCTTCCAACAGTATTATAAATTAGCCACCTTCATCACTTAATATTAGATTGCAAAAAGTTAGTCATCCAGTCAGGTCCTCAACATAACCTACCCCTTACACAACAACCCATCATCCATGGTTTTAATGTTCACTTGCTTGACACAGCCGAAATGCAGATTGAAGTCACCCATGATTAAAATGTTGTTCTTGTTACATGTTTCTCTTATCACCTGACAAATATCATATCCCACACTATTACTAGTATTTGGTCGCTTATAAATAACTACAGCCAGTGTCTACTGCCCATTGTTGTTTATTAGCTCCACTCAAACAGATTCCACATATTGCTCTTAGATTAGAATATGAATGCAATATAACAAGAAAAACATAACAATGAACTGCAAAAGGTGCTAGAGGTACAGTTGGATTACAATGACTGAAAATGAATTTATTTAAGAAAGAAAGCATTTTTAAATCGTTTCAATCCACCAACTGAATAATCAAGATACATGCCTGAAAATGAATTAAAGATTTCCTATCTATATTGAGGTACAGTTATCAATGTCTTAGTAAACGCAAAATTATTAATTATGTTCTGGCCAGAAGAACCAGTTTAAATTTTAGATCTTCAGTAAATTACTGTAAATGCAAATTTATCGAAATGTTGCAGTATTGATTTAATTTGTCCTGAATGAGTATCTAACTTGCTGGACAGAGCTGGAGTCTCACACTATCTTTTCAGCTAAACCTAGCATGAATTTGAATTGCAATTAAAAAGCACAATCTTTTTAAAAAGATTTGAGGGAGATTCTGCTCATAAAAGTAAAAAATTAACAGCAATGAATGGAATTTTCAGCATATAGCAATTTAATCTTTGAATGTTTGTCTGGTCAGAAAGCTATTGTCAGTTTTTGTGATGGGGATGCTGCCAGACAAGCACTGGAAATTACTTATGCATTTCATCACTGAGCATCACTGGCAAAGCTAGCATTTGTTGTCCATATCTAATTGCCATTAAGAAGGTGATGGTCTAAGAATCTGGTTTTGATTATGAAGCCCTGGAGTTGTCTGTGTTCAATAAATAACTGCTGTATTTTGTCTGAAAATAAATAAAAATGGGTATTTCTTTCTCATTGATTATTTCTCTTTGTTTCAGTTTATACCCACCTGAATTACAGAAAATTGCTTGGGACATTGTTATATTTTTGGAACTTTAATGAAGCTCCCCTAAAAGATGGTCTTCCTATCTGCCCCTTCAGTAAATAGGGACTTTATTCGAATACTCTGAATATTTAATCTACTTTTTTTGCTATTATTAGCAAATAGTTATTAGTTTTTAAGGCATTCATTTTAATCACTGAAGTTACAACAGTTGATCTTACTGGATGTTTTTGTTTACACCCTACGTTTTAGTAAACTTAAAGTAAACTTACCAATCCATAACATTGCCTCTAGAGCAAGTGTTCTGAATTAACTTTTAACAGAGGAACTTCAGGTTGCTTGCCTGTCAATGGTGATACAAGAGTACAGTAGTTGAGATTTGAGTTATTTATCACAGGTAAAATCTTGATTTAAGATTTGAGTTCTAGCTTTAGAATTATTTGGTTCTTGTGTGCATTGATATGATTTTACAACCAAAGAAGATAGCAAGTTCTAGTCTAGAGGGTGGGGAGAGGGACTTTTAAGTTTAAGAGAAACCCTCAGCATTTGAACAGTCCTATGAAAATCTCTGATGTGGATGACTATATAGACCAGTACTCTTAGATTCATAGAATCTGTACTTAAAACCTCACCAGTGCAGAAAAAGGTCATTTGGCCCATCGAACACCAACTCTCCGAAGAGCATCTCACTCAGATCCCTACTGTGTCTCATGACCCCACATTTACCATTGCAAATCCATCTAGCCTACATATCCCTGGATAATTTTAGTATGACCAGTCCACCTAACCTGCACATCTTTGGACTGTGGGAGGAATCCAAAGCACCCGGGGGAAACCCAAGCAGACTTGGGCAGAGCATGCTTACCCCACACAGTTGCCTGAGGTTGGAATCGAGCCCGGGTCCCTGGCATTCTGAGCCACTGTGCCGCCCCTTTTTTTCAGACTACTGCACCTAGTCATAGAGGTGTACAGCATGGAAACAGACCCTTCGGTCCAACCCATCCATGCTGACCAGACATCCCAACCCAATCTAGTCCCACCTGCCAGCACCCGGCCCATATCCCTCCAAACCCTTCCTATTCATATACCCATCCAAATGCCTTTTAAATGTTGCAATGGTACCAGCCTCCACCACTTCCTCTGGCAACTCATTCCATACACGTACCACCCTCTGTGTGAAAACGTTGCCCCTTCGGTCTCTTTTATATCTTTCCGCTCTCACACCAACCCTCTAATTCTGGATTCCCCCACCTCAGGGAAAATACTTTGTCTATTTATCCTATCCATGCCCCTCATGATTTTGTAAACCTCTATAAGGTCACCCCTCAGCCTCCGCTGCTCCAGGAAAAACAGCCCCAGTCTGTTCGGCCTCTCCCTATAGCTCAAATCCTCCAACCCTGTCAACATCCTTGTAAATCTTTTCTGAACCCTTTGAACCTGCACTCTAAGGTGTCTTTGTTTAGCAACACTCCCTAGGACCTTACCATTAAGTGTATAAGTCCTGCTAAGATTTGCTTTCCCAAAATGCAACACCTCGCAGTTATCTGAATTAAACTCCATCTGCCACTTCTCAGCCCATTGGACCATCTGGTCAAGATCCTGTTGTAATCTGAGGTAACATTCTTCGCTTATTTCCAGTGGGTCTCCCATCCAAGTACTTAGCAAGTTTGAGTCTGCCTAGCTTCCTAGATCAGATGAAATTTGGCATTTTCACTCTAGTATGGCTCTTCTTGAGAAGGGAATATAATAAAACTAGCTTACCTTAGAGTAATGAGTTAGTGATAGTCCCAAATCAGAGTGCTAGTTTACTTACGGCTGAGTAGATTTAAGCTTACACGCATAATAGCTCCAGGAAGAAGCTATCTGCAGTTACAATATATTGGTTAAAGTAACAAGTGACTTAAACCTAACAAGATGTTAGCGACAAGCACTCTCGTGAATACTATATGATTGGTGTTTTGGGGTATTATGCAATGTATGTTTTTAGATACTATATCGGTAGTGTGTTCTGGGAACTATACAAAAACACTTGTTTTTCCTTTCAATAATCAAGGAGTGTTTTAGGATTAATGGGTTTATACTTTTACTGTGTTTAAAGATCATTGAATTTGTGCTATAAATAGTTTGGTATTCCATTTTACTTTGATTTCTTTTGCTAATAAACTGTTTTACTGTTAAAGCAAGATGTGCAGTACTATATGTTATGTTTCAGCAAGTTTTATTTAAACCAGAATAATTTAAAGTAAGATCTATCATGCCAGGACATCACTTGTCCAATAATCATATCAGATGGGAGCATAGCAAGTGCTTTTGAGTGCTGCATTTCCCTGTTTGACTTTCACTTAATTATAAAATGAAGAATATTTACAGTTTGTGTGTGCCAAAATGTAAGTAAAATTTGACATGATGATGTTGTGTCCAGGGAGGTAGCAAAACTTCAGAAAGAATGTGTATCCGTGGAAACTTCAATAGAACAAAAAAGATTGGAGAGGCACAATCTTCTACTTGCTTGCAAAGTCCAAGATGTACAGATTGAACTTCTCCAAGGGCAACTGGAAGAAATTAGTGAGGTAGGCATTACCTTTTTTTCTTTTTCCTTTCAACCTTGTGAGTATTTAGGTGTGGGCTGTTCCAACAAGGGGAACCAAATAGCAGCAGGAAAGGAGACTTCTAGTGAACATCTACCTGCATAAATTACCTTCCACTGGGAATAAAGTTCATAACTGACACATCTTTTGCCAAAGGTCATTATACATGGAACTTGATTAAGCAGTTAAGAGTAAACATGCTGTCTTTACACTTAATGGCACATATGTCACAGTTGTATTATGTAGATCATTCATTTTGCTAAAGGCAGCGCATCATTGTGTAGCTAATGAGGAAACTCTGAAGATACAAACAGTAATTATTAGAAGCCATTACCAAAACCGAACAATAAGATTAGATATACAAATACCATTGTTCAGTACCAACAATTGATTTGTAAATAGCCTAGCCAATATTGAATCAGCACAAATGGAGTTGTCCATTGATTCTATAGTTCGTATCCATGTTGTGGTCAGGAGTCAAATTCAGTCAAAATTTTATGGTATTTTATACTGTTCATTGTAGTGTCCACCTTGGGACTCTTTAAACTTAGCTGTTCTTGGAATGTTCCGATTATGATGTTAAAGTCATTTGATTATCTATTCATTTTGCCATGAGAAGATGTTTTAGTGGGCCCCGAGTTGAAGCTTCTTAATGCTGAGTCAGTTTCTAGTTAAAAATCACACAACACCAGGTTATAGTCCAACAGGTTTAATTGGAAGCACGAGCTTTCGGAGCACGGCTCCTTCATCAGGTGGTTGTGCACCACAACCACCTGATGAAGGAGCAGCGCTCCGAAAGCTCGTGCTTCCAATTAAACCTGTTGGACTATAACCTGGTGTTGTTTGATTTTTAACTTTGTCCACCCAGTCCAACATCGGCATCTTCAAATCATGAGTCAGTTTCCAAGTTACTTCAGAAGACATTAACAATCCACAGTGTTTTGCTCTGCAAAAAAGCCTTTCCAATCAATTTATAACTGTCTTTGTAAAAATTTTGTTCATTTGGTAAAGTTATATCAAAGTGCAATATTCCAAAAGTGGCCTAACTAAAGTCCTGTAGAGCCGCAACATGACCTCTCAACTCCTGTCCTCTACTCTGACCAATAAAGGGAAGCATACCAAATGCCGCCTTCACTATCCTATCTTACCTGTGATTATACTTTCAAGGAGCTATGAACCTGCACACCAAGGTATCTTTGTTCAGTGACACTTCCTTAGACCTTACAGAGGAGAAAGATATAAAGGAGACCTAAGGGGCAACTTTTTCATGCAGAGGGTGGTATGTGTATGGAATGAGCTGACAGAGGAAGTGGAGGCTGGTACAACAATTGCAATATTTAAAAGGCATCTGGATGGGTATATAAATAGAAAGAGTTTGGAGGGCTATGGACCAGGTGCTGGTAGGTGGGACTAGATTAGGTTGGGATATGGACAAGTTTGACCAAAGGGTCTGTTTCCGTGCTGTATATCTCCATGACTCCATAAGGTTATTGCAGAAAATAAAAACTCATGGTTTTGGGGTTAACATATTGACACGGATAGAAGATTGGCTGGCTAACAGGAAGCAGAATGTAAAATAAATGGGCTCTTTTCCAGAGTGACAGTTTATCACCCCTGATGTGCCATAGGAGTTGGTGTTGAGACTTCACCTCTACAATTTTTATACATGATTTGGATGAAGGGACCAAAAGTATGTAATCAGCTAAATTTTTTGATTACTCAAAGATAGGTAAGAAAATGAGTTGTGAAGGGTTCATAAGGAGTCTATAAAAGGATATAGATAGGTTCAGTGTGTGGACAAAGACCTGACACAGTAATGTGGGAAAGTGCAAAATTGTCCATTTTGGTAGAAAGAATAAACTAAAACATATATGTAAATGTTGAGAAATAGCAGAACTCTGATGCAGAGAGATCTACCTGTTATAATGTATAGATCACAGAAGGTTAGTACTCATATACAGCAAGTAAACAGGAAAGTAATAGAATATTATGTTTTATTGAGAGGGGAATTTAGTGCAAGAGTGGGGAGGTTAGTGTCAGTTATATAGACCATTGTTAAGACACACCTGGAATAGTGTGTAAAATACTGGTCACCATACTTATGGAAAGATGTTAATGCTTCGTAAGGTTTGCTCGACCACTACTTGGAATGGATGGATTGCCTTATGACGGAACGCTACACCTGCTAAGCCAACATCCTCTAGTGTGTCGGAGAGTCAGAGATGACTTAAATGAAACATGCAAATCCTAAGAGGATTTGACTGGTGGATGTGGAGAGGATGTTTCCTCTTGTGGGATAATCTAGAACTAGTGGTCATAGTTTAAGCATGAAGGGTCATACATTTAAGACATTTAAGGGTCATACACTTAATAAAAATTAAGTGTTTAGAATTTTGGAATTCCCTTCCTTAAAAGACAATGGATGCAGAATCTTTAAAAAATTTTTAAGGCAGAGGTAAATAGATTGTTGATTATGAAAAGAATGAAAGATATTTGGGGAGATACAGAAGTGTTGAGGTTAAACTCAGATCAGCCAGGATCTTACTGAATAGCTCGAAGGACTAGGTGACCTACTTTTGTTCCTTGTTCATATATTCATATGTACTTTACCACTTCTTTTGACTACTCCGCTGTTGCTAAATCATCAGACTGCTTGGCCAACATATAGTAGTGGATGATCAGAAGTGTGTTCCGTTCAAATATTGGGAAAAAGTAAGTCATCATTTTTAATTCTGGATACAAACCCCAATCCCTAAATATCAACTCTAATCCTCTCCCTGTCAATAGCCTCATATTAAGCCAATCTGTTCACAACCTTTGGTATCACATTTGATCCCAGGATGAGCTTCTAACCCCATATTCATTGCCATCATAAAGACCACTAATTTCCACCACTGTAACCGTGTCCAACATCACCTGTTTTAGTTCATAAATTGCTAAAACTCTCATTCTTGCCTTTGTTACCTCTAGATCTGAATTTTACAATGCACATCCAGTTAATCAGCCACATTCTACTCTATGTACTCTATGCACTATATTGCATTCCTCTGTCACACCTGTGCTTAGTCTACATTGGCTCCTTCCAAGCAACAGTGTTATGTTAAAATTTTTACCCTTTTTTTAAAATCCCTCCATGACTGCTCTGCTCCCTATCTGAGAATGCTGCGTCACTATGATTCTGGGTCCCTGTTTGTCCTTGAGTTTAAGTGCCCCATCATTTGTGACTGTACCTTCACTTGCCTACGCTTAAATTTTGGAATATTTCTCCATCGACCCTTTACTTCTTTATCGCACTTTCCTCTTTAAAGCTCTACTTTGGACCATCTGACCGAACGTTGTCCCATGTTGCACAGTGTCATACCTGTGCTGTTCACTGAGAGATTTTATTACATTAAAGCTGCTTTCCAAATATTAATTAGTTATTCTTAGTTTTAACGTGCCCTTTGCAAAAGCCAACCCTATCTCATAGCCGTATGATGATGCTTCCCTCAATGTCTATTATAATTTGTATGAAATATAGTTTCAGTTATGTTCCTTTGTTAGTCTAAAACCAATTAAACTATGACCTCCAGCACTTAAACAGTCTTATAATAAATTATGACTGGATCAGCTTTGTCCTTTGTGAAAACTTGTAACCAGAAATACTCGCTCATGCATTTTAGTTACCAACTCCAGGTTTAAGACCTAAATCCACAGTCTTGTGTTTAAATCCCAAATATTCAATTCCCATCGACCATTCCAGCCAATGGAAGCATTGTGGCAATAACTTGAAAGACAGTAGGCGCTCTAATGAAACCAAGTACCACTCCTCCTTCCATCTTTCTGTGAAAACATCAGCAAACAGCTTCTGTTGCTTTAAAATAAATGAGGTTCTGCCTGGCTAATTAGATTTGAATGAAATAATTGCTCCTTGTTGCAACTGTTTGGCTCTGTGAGGTTCCACAGGCTCATCGATTCCTTTTTTCATAAAAATAAACTCAGAATATGCAATTAAATGGAATATTTGGAACAAATGTGGATTGGCCATGCTAAATTACCCAAAGTATTCAGTAATGTGCAGATTGGGTGTGTTGGGCATGGGAAACACAGGGATAGGGTAGGGGAGTGGGTCTGGGTGGGATGTTCTTCAGAGGGTCGGTGTGGACTCATTGGCCAAATGACCTGTTTCCGCTGTACAGAGATTCTATGGAATTTTGCAACCTTTGGTTACTGAAAAAAAATACATCTTTATTTGCAAGCAGAAAAACATGTGAATTTGCTTCATTTGTACCCATCCCAAAATTCTACCTCGAAAGAAACAATTGAACAAGTGACCAAAATTTAAATTTGATATCTGTGTTGTGTTCTTTTTACAATGTTTGATGTTCTCTTGTAAGTATTAATCAGACTCAAAATAGATCAAGTAAGTGTATAGAAACAGTGCTGTGTTACTTGGGGTTTTCTAGATAACATTGAATCGTTTCATACAGAAGTTTCTTATAGACAGTTGTAAGAAAAAAATGAGGGAACTATTTCTTTTTAGAGTTCTTTTTAGAGACATTACGGTGTAAATTTGAGTTTTCTTACAGGTTTTAATGGATGTTGAAAGTACCCAAGCTGCGACAGGTGTCTTTGAACTGGAAGCTGCTTTTGAAATAAACTACAGCAGTTTACCGACAGATCTCAAAGTAAGCAATTGTAATATTAATTTATATTAGAAACATGGTTCAGTTCTTCTTGTTGAGGATATATGGCCTGTACGAAAACTGGAAGTTTTGAACTATTTGAAGACTTCTAGATTTAAAGGGATTTTACTAAGGTTTTGAAGAGAACAGATTTTTTTTTTGTGTAAATTATGTTTAAAGTTTAATGTGAGCTGTGTTTGATCTGCTGTTTGTAGAAAATCAAGTGACTTTGGAAAAATAGATGGGATTTATTACCCTGAATTGCTGGAAAACCTGGCTTTTAAAGACATTATGAGGACTGTGCTGATAATTGTCTTGCAACTCTTTGTGAACTTGATTTCTGTTTCTCAAATCTGTGGAGGTCAAAAGAGAGAAAACCTCTAAAGCAGCATTAAAGTTGCAAATCTTTCTCTCCCCCTGTTTCTTGCCTTAAAGTACTTTGGAACTGCAATAAAGTTTCCATACCTCATTGTTTTTACTACCATGTAAAGTCTGAACAGCTGCTCTGAGATCACTATTTAAAGCTTCGATTGAGCTTGAATTCTGTACAGATTGAAGCTTTGTTTAAAAAGATCTTCCAACAGTATATACGGCAATTCAATTTGGTCAACATGAAATCTGCCAGTCTATAGGTTAGTTAATTAACCAGTTCTGCCACTTTTTCTTAAGAACAAGTTTCGTTTTATAATAAATAGATTATTTTGAGTTCATTAAAGAGGCTTTGTAGAACTCTCTTTCATTTTCATTTGCAGTAGAAAAGGGAAGCAGTTGGCCATTTTGGTGATTGAATCAAAATCAGTGATACTAATGGCTTAACTTGTAGAGTAATGAGACTTGATAGCCAGCCATTCCTCTTACCTCAGTCATAACATTACACACAACTATAACCCGATAAGTGAAATTAACTAGTTAGCTTTTTGGGGCTAAACTTACGACCAACTTATTACAAGCACAAATAGATTTTTAAATGCATGTACCATTGAAATGGCAATTATAATTCATTTGTAGTACCTTTTATATTTAATTATAGACTACATCTGCTCAATCAGCTGAGAACTATGAAAAAAGATACTGTCTCTTTTAGATTGCAAGGATACTGATGGTCATTTCTGAAGAAATCAATGCATTTTAGTTGGATTAGTCAAGTACTGCTCTTGTGTTTGATTACATTTGAGCTTTTTCTGTATTTCCACATTTTCAGTAAACTAAATATTAAAATAGGAAACTGGTTGTGGAACAAGGGAAGGTATATTAGACATATGATGATGGGTCACTTGACCAGAAACATGAACTTTGCTTTCTCTCCACAGATGCTAACAGACCTGCTGCAATTTGATTTTGTTTAGGCATATTAAGTGTTTGTCTTCTGAGAAAAGTTTGAGCAGGTTAAGAATTAAGAAGAAAGAAAGATAATCCTATTGAAACAAAAGCAATTCTAAGGGGACTTCACAGGAGAGATTTCCACCCTCAAGGCAAAATCTACAAAAAAGGGGACATAGTTTCAAAATAAGTGGTCTCCCATTTCAGATTGAGAGGAGGAATTAAGATTGAGTGGAGGAACTGTTTTTTTTCTCAGAGTCGTGCTGGTGTTCAGCATTCGAGTCCATAAGAATAGTGGAGGCTGGATAATTGTACATATTCAGAGCTAAGATAGTCAGATTTTTGAATGACAAAGGGAAGCAAGGGTTATAGGGGTCAGGATGATAAATAGATTTTAAAAGCACAATGAGTTTAGCCATGATATTGTTAAGAAATGGAGCAGGCTTGAAGGACTGAGTAGCCTATTTCTGCTTCTTATGTTTTCTGAACTGCTTCCAATGTAAATACTGTCAAGAGAACAAAACTGTACACAGTGCTCTAGATGCACTCTCACAAATGCCCTGTACAGTTGTAGCAAGATTCCCCTATTTATATACTCCACCCCCATGCAATAAAAGGTACTTGTATATATCTTCATGCTAAGCTATTGTGATTCACATACAAGGACATACATATCCATCAGTACTGCAGTTTAAATAATATTCTGCTTTATATTCTTCCTGTCAAAATGAAAAACCTCACACTATAATACTTAACATAATACAAGTTTTCCTCCAAGCCGCACAAAAGGCTGACTTTGAATATTATCACCCTTCCTTCACTGTTATGGGGTCAACATTTTGCCTTACTCTTAAACTATCAACATTCATTTTCAAATGCTTTTCAACTGGATTTTCACAAAAAAAAACAGAACTTTTCAAGGAATGGGTTGTGTATAATGCATGCAGGTCTTGCCCAAATAAATCAGCAGATGATTTGTGAAATGTGTTGTGCTCCGATTAAAACTGGTTGGAGCAAGGCAAAATTTTGCGAATTCATTTGGATAGTCAAAATATCCTTTGAGTATGGTTCTGAAACAGCCTTGGGGAAGGTCAGGAGTCCTTTGAGAGAGGTATGGTGCCTCCAAGGATTGTTAAAAGTAGACATTGTTGTGCAATAAGTTTATTACCTGTCAAGCTGATTGCAACAGGCAAAAACAACTGTCAAAGAGATCAGCAGGAACTAGCAGCAGTCAAAAGCATTTACGACTCCTGCCTTTCAAACCATTGAACAAACTGAGATTGTACCAGAAAACCTATTGACATAAACCTGAGAACTATTATTGCTGGAATAGTACTGCACGACTCACTTCACAACCTTTAGCTCTCATAGTGGGGTGGCTGCCATTTCACTGTCTGATAACTTCAAGTGGTTATAAACTAAAGTGGAACTAACGCCATCCCTTGATGTATCATGAGCATCCAGCAGATCCACCAGAAGTAGTGGTATACCACTAGGAGGGAGTTGCCCTGAGAGTCTTCCAGACTGCATGATGTCTTTCCTCTTCCTCCTGTTCCTATCACTCCAAATTGGTTAATGAACGAGTAATCAATGTTAAACATCTTTCAGAACAAACATGGAGGGTAGAAAGGGCAAAGAATGTACTCGGAATGGGGGAATTCAGTCTCCATTAGAAAGATTGGCTCAATAATACCACTACTGACTGAGCCGGCTGTGTAGTAAAGAACATAGTTGTTAGATTGTATCTGCAACTGATGTTATGGGAACATCCTCACCATTAAATCAGCTGCAGATTTTCCATGGTAAAATTGGATGATCACTGTGCTAAATTGAATAAATTTCAACAGATCTAATAACTCAAAACCAGATATCCATAAGTCATCTTGTGCTATCAATAGCCTGTGTTCATCTGCAGCAAGGTCGAGAAAAAACATTCATACCATATAAAGTGCAGGCAAAGACCATCTCCAATAATTGGGAATCGAAACATCTCCCAATGATGTTCAATTACACTACAATAATAGAATCCCATTTGATCAGCATTTGGATGTTACCTTTGATAAGAAAGCAAACTGGAAGAACCATATAAATAAATTATGGCTACAAAATCTGGTCAGTGGCTAAGAATTCTCTGGCAAGTAATCCACCTGACTCACCAATGATACTGCTCTTATCAGCACTATACAGGCTCAGTACCATTTAGGACAAAGTACTGGCTTGATTGGCACCCCATTCAACATTTTCAGCGTTCACTCCCTTCATCACTGGCAGCAAATACCATCTACACCCACAATAACTCATATAGGCTCTCATAATAACACCTTTCAATCATAAAAATTCTACTACTTTGGAGAACAAGGGCAAAAGATGCATTTGAACCCCACCACCCACAAGTTTTCCTCCAAGTTACACAAAGGCCTGAATTTGAATTTTATGCCCATTCCTTCGCTGTTCTGGGGTCAAAAGTTTGAAAATCCATCCTTCAACCACATGGCATCAACATTAAATTCACTAGTTTCCAAGTCTCCCCTCTCCCACCTCATCCCAGATCCAACCCTCCAACTCAGCACCGCCTCTTGACCTGTCCTGTCTGCCCATCTTCCTTCACACCTATCCATTCCACCCTCCCCACTGACCTATCACAATCACTTCCCACCTACCTTTAGGAACCATGAGTGTAAATCTACTAGTCAAAACTTATAAGCTTCCTACACATTCAGGCTGACATAGTTGGAGAAAAACAAAGCATGGATGTGATAGGATGAAGGAAAGACTGGGAAGGCAGTTCAGTGGTCCCTGTTCCTAGGATCACTGAGATGGTCCTTTTGGTTTGTCAGGACGTATTAGATCATAGATTCTCCTTCTTCAAATACATTCGTTTGCTTGCAGAAGCTACAAGTGGCTGGTTCACACTACTAAAGTTTCTGGCTTACTGATCAAAGACCACAGTTTACAGCAACTGCAGAGGGGAAAACAAGCTATCTATCTTCAGACTTCAGACCATTTTTACTCCAGAGAAAAAATGCAGCTTGCAGTGAACCAATGACTTCTCCAAACATTCAGCAGAGGTTTTGACAAGTTCTCACATGGGAAACTGATAAAGGAGGTAAAAGCACATGGGATCCAGGGTAACTTGGCAAGTAAGATCCAAAAGTGACTTAATGGTAAGAACGTAATGGTTAGAAGGTCGTTTGTGTGACTGGAGACTGATGTCCAGTAGTGTGCTATGGGGATTAGTGCCTAGTCCCTTATTGTTTATGATATATTATAAGTAATACAGAAGAAAATGTGGGAGTGATGATAAGTTTGTGGACAACATGAAAATTGGTATTGTGGTTGACAATGAAGAAGAAGGTCTTAGGTTAGAGGAGGATATAAACAAATTGTTCAGACGGACAGATCAGTGGCAGGTGGAATTTAACTGTTATTAGTGTGAGGTCATGCACTTCAGAAGAAAACACAAAACATAGGAGCACTCAATGAATGGCATAACACTAGGAAGCTCAGGAACAGCGGGTTCTTGGGGTGCTTATCCACAGATTCCTGAAGGCATACAGGACATTTGCCTTTTTCAGTCATTGCATAAATTATAAGAGCAAGGAGATTATGTTGGAGGTGTAGAGGACTTTGGTTAGGTCACAGCTGTAGAACGGTGTGCAAATCATTAAATGTATTTAAGACCAAGATAGAGGTTCTTGATTAGAGTTCGGAAGCAGCACTGAATCATTCTGCTAATTAAACCAAATACCCAGAAAAGCTCATCTGGCCTCATAATATGTTAACATATGAGTAACAGAGAACTCCCAAATTCCACTATTAAAGAAAATAATATCAATTTATTCCTTAACTCTAAAAGTGAACATTAAACAACAAGTATTCACAGCTCTAAGCCTCCTTTTCTCTTAACTGCTTATTATACATCTCCAACTCTATAACAAAATACTGTTCCAAAAAAAACCCTTATTAAAATTACATCGACTTAATTTTAAGACCATATTGTCAGTGTCTTACTTCTTTCGTCTGAAGATCTCCCTGGGCTGTCGTTTTTCTTTTACTGCATATCCTATCACATCTTATCACATCCATGCTTCGTTTTTTTCCAACAATGTCTGCCTGAATGTGTGGGAAGCTTATAAATTTTGACTAGTAGATTTACACTAATGGTTCCTAACTGTTTACCTGTAGATGCAGTGTTTCATATGAAAAAAGTACCTTTTATAGAGATTGTTTTTGAATGGCAGTCTTTCTTGATGGCAATTAATCTCTCGATGGCAATTGCTCTGCCTGGCTTTCAGAATGCCTGCTTTTTTTAATACCCCAAACATCGGATCGTCTCATTGGTTCGAGGTTGGGAAAACAATAAATTCATACTTGATTGGGTTTTAGTATCCTGGGGCATAATTTAATCTGGTAAAATGTGAGTTGTTGTCAAAACAGCAATCAACTCTGGTATCTATTTCACAGCCAAATGTTACATATTTTCAATTTTCCAGTACACTTTGAGACTGCTAGCTAGTCACTTGACAGGTGCTTGTAAGCTCTCAGTACAAACAGCATTCATTGTCTCTTAAAGGTACAGTACATGCCTTCAACTTCATCACAGTAAAGGGATCAAAGGTTATGGGGAGAAGGCAGGAGAATGGGGTGAGGAACCTATCAGCCATGATCGGATGGTGGAGCAGTCTAAGTGGGCCGAACAGCAGTAGAATTCGGCTGAATCTTACGATTTTTTTTAGGTTCAGAGGGCATTTGAGGAAAAATATTTTCACTTGGAGGTGGAATACATGACCAAGGAGAGCAGTTGAGGTGTGCAATCTCATAACTTGCATGAAGTACTTAGATGAGCACTTGAACTGTCAAACATTCAAGACTATCGGCTGAGTGCTGCAAAGTGGGACTAATGTATTTTCAGAGTACATTTTTGTGCAGACTCAATAGGCCAAAGGACCTCTCCTGTACTCTACGATTCTGTGTTTCCCATTCCCAAGGTATTTAGCTGGGAACCAATCGCATAGTTGTTACTAGATAGAAGCCTTTGTCATTGATAACTGAATTCTCGTCCACAGGTCAGCCAAAGCTCCATTCATACATACCCCTTGGTTCCAGCTTGTCTGCAATGAGGCTTTCACTACTGCTTGAACACGCAGTTGTGTCAACAGCACTAACAATACATATCAAGTTAGTTTTAAACCACTTCTTTTCCCATTTCAGTCTGCATTCACATTGCAGAAAACTAAAAAGATATTGTCTTTAAACTTGAATCAAAGATTGTTTTATAAAGGATTATGCAGTTAAATTTACTAAATGGGTTTTTAAAAATGAGATTTTTTTAAAAAGTCTGCAATAGGCATTTAGATTTTTTTTTAAAGCAGAGGTAGATATCCTCTTGATAAGAGGCTGAAAGTTTAGGTTAAGGTGGGTAGGCAGAGATATGGAATAGATTGTAATAGAACACACTTGGATCTGTTCCTAATTCATTTATTTGTATGTTATCAGAAACACATACTCAGTAGATTTTTGGAGGGAATGACAGAGTTAACATGTTTCTGTCCACAAATGCCATTTTGAATGTTTACACCTTTTCTGTTAGTATATGTACACCGCAGAGGAATGTCAAGCCACCCAATTTAATATTATGGGTATTTGTTAAATGCTATATTTGAAGTGATATGTATAATGGTCAATAAATAAATAACTACTAAATAAAAATATTAAGTTATTTGATAAACCTGATTAAAGGTTTTCCCACAATCCCAATTGCTATATGATTCTCACGGTTAGATATCAATTACTTTACAATAATTTTTACTATAAGCCAAGCTACATAAATTAATCAATTTTCTCAGAGTCTCACATCTCATAAGGACATTGAGATAGAGGAGAACAGATTAAATAAGCTATTGGAAGAAAAGGAAACAATTTTACAAAGAACTGCTGCACCAAATTTGAGAGCTGTTGAAAAACTACAAAACACGTGGGATAAATTTCAAGAGTCAGTGTCTGGTAGGTTCAGAGTTTAGTGTATTGAGCTGACTTTGGAATTGCTGATTTTTATCTCAATATGATTGAAATTTTGCCTTAGTTATAATCAGAAATATACTTTAAAGCTACATATTAGAAGTTACTGATTTACGGTAATTAAATAAATTAGATTTCTTTTTTATGATGTGTTCTTGGTGGGATTTTTTAGACTTCTGATTTCGTATTTGGGCAGTTCCTGGTGTTTGATTATGATGCTTTGGTTGGCAGACTTAGATTTTAGAATTGCTGAATAAAGATTGTGTAATGCCAAGCCAATGAAAAAGTGTACTAGAGTGGGAGAAGAGTGAGTGTTATCCTGTAAAAAGGTAACAGTGGGAATGACGACTAAATGTTGAGAAATTAATTCGGAGTCTTAAAACATTTTGGGGAATAAAAGAAACTAAAGCTTATTGCAAGCCGAACCAAGTCAATCAACAGTGATTTCCCCCCGTCCCCCCACCCACCCACCCAACTACAAAACTCCCCTTAAGGCAGCCTGAGTGCTCGATTTCACTGGACTAATAATAGTCGATCTACAGCAAAAGCAAATTAACAAGTGAAGCCAGTGTGTGAAAACAGCCTTGAAATAGCTAGAAAATAAGCTTAATAGAAATTAAATAATTTACATTTTTTCCAGTCCATTGTAGTCTAATTTTTCCAATGTGGAATATCTGTTTTTTTCTAGCATTTGAAATAAGCAGAAAGAAAGCTAGGATATGCAGACAGGATTTTGAATATGTCAAAAGAAGAAGATATGATTTGTTTAATCAGTGCTTTGAACATGTCTCAGTGAAAATTGATCAGATCTACAAGATGATGTGTCAAAATACCAGTGCTCAGGTAAATCATATTTTTAAAATGGAATTTCAGTATCATGATCCTTATCCCAAAATAAATCAGCTTTGTACCCTTTTGTTTCACTTCAGTTAATTTAATTTTTTTATGTAAACATGAATAACAGTTTTTTTGTGGAATGAGGCATGAACAATCTCCATGAAATATTTGTAAAATTTCACTGTGTTTGACACACTCATTCAAGTGAAGGAAAAATCTGTTTGTTGAAAATTGATTTGTCGAAAACAACAGGTACATTATCTCACTACAATGTACAGGTATTGCCTTTTTATCCAAGTCTGGCAGAATCTGGGGAGAGAGAAACAGAATTAATGTTTTGAATCCAATGACTGTTCTTTGAAACTAAAAGGAGTGGAAAATGATTTTTATTCTCTTGACAAAGGGAAAGTAGAGTGAATGAGAGATGAAGAGATAGTGGAGGTTAGTGGTGATCTTTCAGGAATTGCTAGAGTCAGGGACAGTCCCAGAAACTGGAAAATCGCTAACATGAAACCCCTGTTTAAAAAGGGAGTAAGGCAAAAGATGGAAGATTACAGACAAATTAACCTAATCTTGGTCTTGGCTAAGATCCTGGAATCCTTTCTGAAGGATGATATTTCTGAATCCTTGTAAGTGTATAGTAAAATAGGGCAAAGTCAGCATGGTTTTGTCAAGGGGACATCACATCTGAAAATTCTGATGGAATTCCTTCAGGAAGTAATGATCACATTTGACCAAGGGGATCCAATGGACTTCAAGAAGGCCTTTGATAAGGTAACGCACAGGAGGCTACTGAGTACAATAAGGGTCCATGGTGTCAGAGGCAAAATTCTAGCATGGATAGAAACTTGGCTGTCTGGCAGAAATCAGAGAGTGAGGATAAAAGGGTCCTTCTCAGGATAGGAGGTGGTGACAAGTGGTGTTTCACCAGGCTCAGTTCTGGGAGCACAGCTTTTTACTTTATATATTAACGATCTAGATGAAGGAACTGAGGTCATTCTGGCTAAGTTTGCAGATGATACAAAGATAGGTAAAAGGACAGGTAGCATAGAGGGAGGGAGGCTGCAGAAGGTTTGGACAGGTTAGGAAAAGTGGCAACGTGGCAAAGTGTCATGCACTTTGGTAGGAAGAATAGATACATGAGGATAAAATTCAGTAGTCTGAAGTGCAAAGAGACTTGGGAGTTCTAGTCCAGGATTCTGTCAAGGTAAATCTGCAGGTTGAGTTAATAGTTAGGAAGGCAAATGCAATGGTGGCATTTATTTTGAGAGGACTTTAGTATAAAAGCAGGGATGTACATCCGAAGCACTACAAGGCTCTGGGTCAGACCACATTTGGAGTCCTGTCTGCAGTTTTGGGCCCCATATCTCAGGAAGGATGTACCGGCACTGGAGTGGGTTCAGAAGAGGTTCACGAGAATGGTCCCAGGAGTGAAAAGCTTAACTTATGAGGAACTTTTAAGGACTCTGGGTTTATACTCGATGGGGTTTAGAGGGGGGATCTAATTAAAACAGACAGAATATTGAATGGCCTGGACAGAGTAGATGTTGGAAAGATATTTCCATTGGAAGGAGAGTCTAGGATCTGAGAGCCTTTGAGTAAAGATTAGGTGTTAGGTAAAGGGGTAAATGTAGGGGAATGGGTCTGGGTGGGTTGCGCTTCGGCGGGTCGGTGTGGACTTGTTGAGCCAAAGGGCCTGTTTCGACACTAAGTAATCTAATCTAAAGGGAATACCTTTTAGAATGGCGATAATGAAAAGCTTTTTCAGCTAGAGAGTGGTGAATCTATGGAATTCGTTGCTACAGAACCATTGAGTATATTTAAGACTGAGATAGAAAGGTTCTTGAGTATCAAGAGTTGGGGGAGAAAGCGGGAGAATGAGGTTGAGAAACTTATTAGCCATGATTGAATGGCAGAGCAGACTCGATGGGCTGAATGACCTAATGTCTGCTCCTATGTCTTATGGTCTTAAGGCCCTTATGGTCTTGTGAATGAAACAAATGGTGATGCTGTCTCTGGTGAAAAAAACAAAGAAAATGTTAATGGTAGTAAAGGATAGATTGAGATGCCAAATAGGTGTGAATAGAAGAACTCTGCTGACAGCAAAATCAAGAAAACCACCCACAAACAAATCATGGCAGTGAGGTGTCATAAAATAGAGGACAGAGTTCTAAAGGTTATAAAGTGCCCAAGCAAACTATGAGGTTGCATTGAGCTTCACTGGAACACTGCAGCAAGCCCAGGTTAGCATGATAGCGGGACGGTATATTAAAATAGCAAACAACTGGAAGTTTGGGATTACTCTTAAGGGCAAAGTGGAGGTGTTCCACAAAGGGGTCACCCATTCTGTATTTGGTCTCAACATTGTAAAGGAGACTGATTTGTGAGCAGCAAAACCAATAGACTAGATTGAAAGAAGTACAAGTAAATCCATTGCTTCACCTGGAAGGTGTCTGGGGTCCTGCAATTGCTCTCATATTAATATACTATTTTGCATCTTCATTGCTTGTCTACCACTTCATTTGTCTTTTGCTTTGGGCCCCCTCACCTTTTATTTCATTCGCACCTCCCTCTTTGTCATGAGCATAGAAAACTACTATCTTCCAGCCCTTTCTCTTCCAAAGCAGAGTAATTGCACTCAAGGTGTCAGATTTCTTTCACTCTCCATAGATTCTGCCAGACCTGCGACATTACTCTAACATGTTTTTATTAAATTGTGTCACACAATTTCATCTTGTTAAAAAAAATTAAACATTACAAACACTACTAACTTTACACTTTAGCTTATAAAGGCCTATGCCAAAAACTCACTTCTATTCTTAACTCACCCCTTGTGCTCACACCCCAAAAAAGTGTTTACTTATATTACAAAATCTTGAGGATTTATTTAGATTAGATTAGATTACTTACAGTGTGGAAACAGGCCCTTCGGCCCAACAAGTCCACACCGACCCGCCGAAGCCCAACCCACCCATACCCCTACATTTACCCCTTTTAACGTAACACTACGGGCAATTTAGCATGGCCAATTCACCTAACCCGCACATCTTTGTGACTGTGGGAGGAAACCGGAGCACCCGGAGGAAACTCACGCAGACACGGGGAGAATGTGCAAACTCCACACAGTCAGTCGCCTGAGTCAGGAATTGAACCCGCGTCTCTGGCGCTGTGAGGCAGCAGTGCTAACCACTGTGCCACCGTGCCGCCCACTTTTCCTGGGACCAACCCCAAATTATACAACAGCCCTCCAGGATTTCCTTTAATTTTCAATAGTATTCCAGCTATTCCGTGAGCTACAAATTCCATGGGGTTCCTTCCATTTGCTTTTGGCTAAGTGATCCTCCAGTTTGCTTCACAGAAACTTTTCAGCTTCTTGTCCTGATTTTGGGCACGTATAGACTGCCTTTCCCAGTCTGATTCCACAGCCTCTGTAAAGTTCTTTTCAAGCTAACTATTCAAACTGATGTGCTTTCTGCCACAAGCCTCTGCAAAGACCACAATAGATTTCTTCCTGGAGCTTCAAACTGGGGAAAATCTTCAGCTTCCCCTCCCCCCCAAACAAATTCCAAACTTAGCTTGTGCCCAAACTATATTTCATGTGGTGAACAATAATGTTAGTATTTTCTGTAATAAATGCAGAGCTGACTGACATTCATTTCCTTTGCCTCTCCCCACTCAGTGAATTGCAGCCTACACAAGACCAGTTATGCAATTGCTTCAATGTGTTCCCAAACTAAAATGCTTGCTTTTGTCAGCAAACGTTGTGTACAGATACATTGAGAGAAAAATCTTGGAACCAAGGTGAATCTGAATCACTGGATCTTTTGTAATTTGATAGGTTTTAAGAGATCTTCAAACTGTAATGAAAGTTAATCATTTTACTTTAAGCAAAAAGCTGATTCTGCAGCTTCAGTTTGATTTATTATTGTTACATGTACCTAGGTACAGTGAAAAGTTTTGTTTTGCATGCAGTGCCGGTAGATCGTATCATATAAAAATTATAAGTGAAAGAGTATAGCGAGGAATACAAAGCTACAGCTACAAAGAAGGTGCACCTAAAACAAGATCAGCATTAGATTTGAAATTTGAGAGGCCCATTCAGAAGTCTATTAACAGTGAGGAAGAAGCTGCCATGAACCTGTTGGTACATGTGTTTATGACTTTGTATCTTCTGCCTGACAGAAGTGGTTGAAAGAGATTACAACCAGGGTGGAAGGAATCTTTGATGATGTTGGCTGTCTTTCCAAGGCAGCAAGAAGTGTAGATGGAATTGGTAGATGGAAGGTTGGCTTTTGTGATGGATTAGGATGTGTTCAGAACTCTTGTAGTTTCTTACGGTCCTGGACAGAGTGGTTGCTGGACCAAGCTGTGATGCATCCAGTGAGAATGCTTTCTATGCAAAAGTGAGTACTGCAGATGCTGGAGATTAAAGTCAAGAGTGTGCTGCTGGAAAAGGCCTCATTCCTGATGAAGGGCTTTTGCCCGAAACATCGATTTTCCTGTTCCTCGGATGCTGCCTGACTTGCTGTGCTTTTCCAGCACCACACTCTTGACTAGCATGCTTTCTATGGTGCATCTATAAAAGTTGGTCCTTGTGGGCATGCGGAATTCTGAGGAAGAAGAGGCGTTGTTTTGCTTTCTTGACTGTTGCATTAACTTAGGTGGTCCAGGACAGATGGTTGGTGATGATCATTCCCGGGAACTTAATGCTCTTGACTATCTCCACCTTGGCTCCATTGATGTATTTAGGGGCATGCCCTTCTCCTTGCTTCCTAAAGTCAGTCATCAAAGAACAAAGAAAATTTACAGCCCAGGAACAGGCCCTTCGGCCCTCCAAGCCTGAGCCGATCCAAATCCAATGTCTAAACCTGTCACCCAATTCCTAAGCATCTGCATCCCTCTGCTCCCCAACTACTCATGCATCTGTCCAGACGCATCTTAAAGGATCTACCGTGTCTGTCTCTACTACCTCTGCTGGCAACACGTTTCAGACACCTACCACCCTCTGTGTAAAGTACTTGTTGCGTGTATTCCCCCTTAAACTTTTCACCTCTCACCTTGAAAGCGTGACCCCTCATTATTGAATCCTTCACCCTGGGAAAAACCTTGTCTCTATCTACCCTGTCTACACCCTTCAGGTTCAGGTCCCCCCTCAATCTCCTTTTTTCTAATGAAAACAAACCTAACCTACTCAACCTCTCTTCATAGCTCGCACCTTCCATACCAGGCAACATCCTCGTAAACCTTCTGTGCACCCTCTCCAAAGCATCCACATTCTTTTGGTAATGTGGCGACCAGAACTGTACACAGTATTCTAAATGCAGCTGAACCAACGTCGTGTACAATTTTAACATGACCAGCCAGCTCTTATACTCAATACCCTGTCTGATGAAGGCAAGCATACCATATACCTTCTTGACCACTCTATCCACCTGTGTAGCAACCTTCAGGGTACAATGGACCTGCACTTGCAGATCTCTCTGCTCATCAACTTTTCTCAAGGCTCTTCGGTTTACTGTATGATTCGCTCTAGAATTAGACTTCCCAAAATGCATCACCTCACATTTGCCTGGATTGAATTCCATCTGCTACTTCTCCACCCAACTTTCCAGTCTATCTATGTTCTCCTGTAGTCTTTGACAGTCCCTCATGCTTTCTGCTACTCCACCAATCTTCGTGTTGTTAGTTTATCAGGTCATCAGGTCCTTAGTTTTGCAGATCTTGAGGAAGAAATGGTTATTATCTTCACACCACATCACCAAGCACTCTATCACTTTCCTGTATTTTGTCTCATCTTGTTGATATCTGGCCTACAACGATGGTGTCATCAGCCAACTGTATGGAATTTGGACGAAATTTGGCCACATAGTAATCATTGTACAGGGTGTAGAGTAAGGGGCTGAGCATGCAACCTTGTGGGGCACTGGTATTGAAGGTTGTTGTGGAGAAGGTGTTGTTGTCTATCATAACTGATTGCGATCTATGGGGCAGGATGTCGAGGATCCAGTTGCAGAGGACGGAGCAGAGGCTTCGGTTTCTGACGTTGGCGATTAGTTTGATTGGGATTATAGAGTTGCAGGAGGAACTGTGGTCAATAAGTAGAAGCCTGACATAGGTATCCTTATTATCCAGATGTTCCAAGAATGAGTTTATGGCTGGGGCGGTGGAGACTGCTGTAGACCTGTTGCACCAATTGGCAAATTGCAAGAGATCAAGGCAGGCTGGGAGGCTATAATTGATAAGAGCCAGGATTAATCTCTTGAAGCACTTCGTAATATTGGAGGTCAGAGCCCCCTGGCAGTAGTCATTGAGGCAGGTTGCATATATTTTCTTTGGTACTGGGATGATAGTTGTTTTGTTGCAGCAGATGGTGACTTCATATTGTAGCAAGGAGAGGTTAAGATATCAGCAAATACTCCCATCAGCTGATCAGCACAGGATCTGAGTGCACGGCCTGGGTCTCCATCTGGGCCAGGAGCTTTCCGTGGGTTTACACTCAAGCAGGCCAATCTGACGTCTGCAGCGGTGACTGTGAAAACAGCTGCATCCAAGGCTGTTGGGGCAGGAGCGTAAAATGCTTTGAACGCATCAGGGAGGAATGTATTTTTCTCTGCTATTCTGTTCTGTTTCACTTTGTAGCCCATTATATTGTGTAGGCCTCGCCACAGAAGGCGGGTGTCTGTGTAATTAGTTTGGGTTTCTAACTTAGTACGGTATTCTTCTTGGCATCACTAATGGCCTTACTGAAGGGTCGTATCTGGATTTCCTGCGAAGGTCAGGGTCATCTGACTGAAATGTTGTACACCTGGCCTTCGGTAGGCAATGGATTTCCCAGTTCATTAAAAGTTTCCAGTTAGGGAACATATGGATTGACTTATTTGGCACGCAGTCCTCTATCCACTTTCTAATGAAGTCCATGACAGTGGAGATGTAATTGCACTTCCGGTAAACTTCCTTGCTCCATTACAAGATTGGAGGTAGATCATTCACTGCTCATGTTTAACATTTCATCATCTGACATTGTATACTGAATATTGGTTAGTTTTAACTGTAATTAACTCCAAGTTTGTTTGAATTGCACTTTTGTTAGGAACGCTTATCAGATTCTTGATCAGATGCCTCCATTTATTTAGTTAAACTTTACTTCCTAAAACTAAAAGTTAAATTCTGAAATAAATGAATTATAAACAATATTCCCAATGATTATAATATACTACATTATCTCGGATCCTCCAAGAGACCCTACTTCTTCCAAAACAGGGAAGGAACTGTGCAATTTGAAAATGTGGATTTTATACTTGGTTGTGTGGAAAGAAATTATCAGGAGCTTCTTCAAAACATCATGATAGGCAGCACGACTTATTAGAGAATATATATATATATATATACACACCATACCTAATAAGTTGGAGCTTACCTTTCTATAATTAAATCTTGATAGAACAAGCAGTTAAGAATGTGCAATTCTAGAATGCAAATGCAGTCTAGCAAAAAACATAAAAATAAGCCCTAAAGTGTCTATAGGTACATGAAAAGGAAATGTTTGGAAAAAAATTTGATGTGAGTCCTTAAACGTAGAGTCAGGCAAATTTATAATGGGACTAGAGAAATGGTAGAGAAGCAAAATTATTATTTTGTATCTATTTTCACTGAAGAAGGTACCAGAAATCTACCAGAACTAGACATCCAAAGGGCTGGGAGGTAGGGAGAAAGAGGAGTTCAAGAAAATTAGCATTGGTAAGAAGGTGGTACTAGAGAAATGAATGGAGCCAGAAGTTGACGAATCCCCAGAACTCAATAGCCTGCATCCTACAGTTTTGAAGGAGGTGGCTATACAAATAGTCAATCCATTGGTGCTTATCTTTCAAAATTCAGTTCGAAGGAAGGGTCACTGTAACCAAAATGTTCAGTCTGATTTCTCTCCACAGATACTACCGGACCTGCTAAGCTTTTCCAGCCATTTCTGTTTTTGTTTCTGATTTCCAGTATCTGCAGTTCTTTCAGTTTTAAACTGTTAGCCTTACATCAATATTAAGGAAAGTGCTAGAAGGTATTTTGGGGGTCGGCTAAATAGGACCTGGTTGATATGATCTGATTGAGAATAGTCAACATGGATTTGGAAATGGGAAATTCTGTTTGATAAACTTGTTGGAAGATTTTTGAAGACATTGCAGGTAGTTCTCCTATAACACCATAGTTGTGTTCCAGTGAAACCTCGTTTAATAGAAAATAGCTTAATATAAATAATGGGGCCTATAGGAAAAGTGGGGTTGGGCAGACCAGCAAAAACTATCACTCACAATCGCTCAAAAGTCTAATGCAAAGTATAGCACAGTCTGAATGAAACTTGAAAACATATTTATTAACTAAACAAAAACAAATTTAGCAAATTACATGTAAAAGATGTAAGAAAGCTGCTGTCTGTACAGTACCTCTCTCAGAAAGCTGCTCTGTCAGCAGCTGACATCGGTGCATGCGCAGAACGGAGCAGAGACTTCAGCACAGACGTCAGCACATGTGCAGAATGGCACAAAGACTAGCAATGTTGTGCATGCGTGGAATGGCACAGCCATCAGCGCCTGCGCAAAATGGAGCAGTGATTTTGATGCATACGCAGAATGAAGCGCGTAAACTGGTGGCCTGTGGAATCATGCTATTGCCACCGGAGATAAGTGTTCTCGAAAATAACATTTCCTAATTTTTCAGCAATGTTATAGCCAAATTGTGCTGCCGAAATGCATGTCATCCCAGAACTAGTTGTACTACTAAAATTGATAAAGGAGAGCCAATGAGCGTAGTAGTGAAGTTCTGCTTCAGTTGTGCGGAGACAAAAAAACTGCGGGTGTTGGAATCCAAAGTAGACAAGCTGGAGGCTGGAAGAACACAGCAAGCCAGGCAGCATCAGAAGGTGGAGAAGTCTGATGTTTTGGGTATAACTGTTCTTCAAGAATGGATGTGGGGTTAGGGGAAGCTACAGATAGGGGGTTGGGGGGGGGGTGAGGGTTATGGGTGGAGAGAGGGCCAGAGTGGTGAGGTGGTGATCGGTGAATAAAGGTGGTAGGTACAATCTGGTAGGTCGATATGAGAAATAAATCCAGTTGGTAGCTGGAAAGAGGGGTTGGTCGGAGAGATGGAAGGGAGGAGGCAGCGCTAGAAAGGGAGTCGGGATGGATGGGAAGGTTATTTGAAATTGGAGAACTCAATGTTGTGTCCTCTAGGCTTTAGGCAGCCCAGGCGGAAGATGAATTGTTGTTCATCCAATTTGCAATCTAATTCATTGTGGCATTGGAGGAGACCAAGGGTGGACATGTCGGAGAGGGAGTGGGAAGGGGAATTGAAATGGCCAGTGACCAGGAGGTCAGGCTTATCCTTACAGGCCTGGCTGAGATGCTCAGTGAAAGATGCCCCTAGTTTATGTTTGGTCTTATCAATGTAGAGAAAACCACATCAAGAGCACCAGGTACAGTAAATAGGTTGGAGGAGAGGCAGGTGAATCCCTGTCTCACCTGGAAGGACTGTTTGGGGTCCTGGATGGAGGTGAGGGGAGTGACATACTGGCATGTTTTACATCTTTTAACAGTTGCAATCGAATGTACTGAGGGGTGTTGGGGGTTTGTGGGGAGAATGGCATGAACCAAGGAGTGGTGAAGAATATGGTTCTTGCGGAAGATGGAGAGGGGTGAGGATGGGAACATGTTCTTGGTGATGTGGTCTAGTTGAAGTTGGCAGAAATGTTTGAGGATGATACATTGGATGCAAAGACTGGTGGAGTGGAAAGTGAGGTCAAGGGAGACCCTGTCTTTATTATGTTTGGATGGGTCGGGGTTTCGAGCAGTGGAACGGGGATAGGAGCAGGTGCAGTGGAGGTCTGTCTGGATGATAGGGGGATGGGGAAGCACGTTATTTAAATTGCGGACACCTGGGATGCTTGGGAGTGGAATGTCTCTTCATCAGAGCAGATGCAACGGAGACTGAGGAATTGGGAAAACGGGATGGAGGTTTTGCAGGAATTGGAGTGGGAGGTGGTGTAGTCCATGTAGTCATGGGAGTCTTTGGATTTGCAGTAAATGTCAGTCTGTAAACTGTCGCCGGAGATAGAAATTGAGAGATCAAGGAAGGGGAGGGAGTTGTCTGGGATAGACCCAGTGAACTTAAGGGCACGTTGGCAAAGTCGGTGAACTGCTCCAGTTCAGCCTGGGTGCAGGATGCAGCACCAATGCAGTAATTGATGTAACAGCAGAAGAGTTAGGGAACAGTACCTGTGCATGTACTGAAGAGGGACTGTTCAATGTGGCTGACAAAGAGGCAGGCATGGCTAGGGCCCATGGCCACCCCTTGGATTTGGAGGAAGTGAGAAATGTTGAAGGAAAGGTTATTGAGGGTGAGGACTAATTTGGCAAGGCGGAGGAGGGTATTGGTGGAGGGGCACTGGATGGAATCATTGAATCATGGAATCTGTTGGAGAGGAAGAAACTGAGGGCTTGTAGGCTATCCTTCCAGGGAATGGATGGGTATATGGACTGCACGTCCTTAGTTAAGGCGAAGCACTGGGGGCTAGGGAATGGAAGGTTTCAAAAAGGTGGAGGGCCTGGTTGTTGTCCCGGATGGAGATAGAAAGTGCCTGGACGAAGGGGGAGAGAATTGAATTGAGGTAGGAAGAAATGTGTTCAGCGAGGCAGGAACATGCGAGATAATGGGTTGGCAAGGGTAGTTGGGCTTATGGATCTTGGGGAGCAGGTGGAACCAGGCAGTGCGGGGCTTGGGGTCTGAGATTCGAGGTGGTAGGTGGGAGATCACTGGAGGCGATCACGGATAGTGTGGGTGATAGTGGCTTGATGGGCCATGGTGGGGTCATGGTCAAGGGGGAGATTGGACATGGTGTCAGGGAGCTAGCGTTCGGCTTCTGCGACAAAGAGGTCTGTCCTCCAGATTATTACAGTCCCGTCATTGTCAGCCAGTTTGATGGTGAAATGGGGATTGGTGTGGAGGGAATGGAGCGCTGCATGTTCAGTTGTCTAGGAGCTTGCTTAGACTGTACGAGGAGTACTGCATGCAGTTTTGGTCTCAGAGGTTTATCAGACTTGTTCCCAGGATGGCTGAACTGTCCCATGAAGAGCGATTGGCAGACTGATCCTGTATTCGAGGAGAAAGTGAGGACTCCAGATGCTGGAGATCACAGTCGAGAGTGTGGTGCTGATGAAGGGCCTATGCCCAAAACATCGATTCTTTTGCTCCTGGGATGCTGCCTGAGCTGCTGTGCTTTTCCAGCACCACACTCTTGGTCCTGCATTTTCTTGTGTTTCAAATTATAAAAGGTAATCTCATTGAAACATACAAAATACTTACAGGGATAAACAAGTGACAAGCCAGATGCAGGTAAGGTATTTCCTTTTGTTTAGGAGCTGGAAATGTGTGGCTGGAAAAGCGCAGCAGGTCAGGCAGCATCCAGGGAACAGGAAAATCGATGTTTCGGGCATAAGCCCTTCTTCAGGAATGGGGAAAGTTTGTCCAGCAGGCTAAGATAAAAGGTAGGGAGGAGGGACTTGGGGGAGGGGCGTCGGAAATGTGATAGGTGGAAAGAGGTCA
>NC_057728.1:20964634-20976730 GCF_004010195.1 Chiloscyllium plagiosum
TTCCCCCTCCCACTCCGCCAAGGATATGCAGGTCTTTGGACTCCTCCATCGTCAGACCACAGTGAAACGATGGTTGGAGGAAGAACGCCTCATCTTCCGGTTAGGAACCCTCCAACCACAAGGGATGAACTCGGGTTTCACCAGTTTCCTCATTTCCCCTCCCCCCAGCCTGTCTCAGTCAAATCCATCAAATTCAGCACCGCCTTCCTAACCTGCAATCTTCTTCCCGACCTCTCTGCCCCCACCCCAGTCTGACCTATCACCCTCACTTTGACCTCTTTCCACCTATCACATTTCCGACGCCCCTCCCCCAAGTCCCTCCTTCCTACCTTTTATTTTAGCCTGCTGGACAAACTTTCCCCATTCCTGAAGAAGGGCTTATGCCCGAAACGTCGATTCTCCTGTTCCCTGGATGCTGCCTGACCTGCTGCGCTTTTCCAGCAACACATTTCCAGCTCTGATCTCCAGCATCTGCAGACCTCACTTTCTCCTTTTGTTTAGGAGCCTAGATTAAAGAGGCACAATTTAAAATTAAGAGGGATGCAACTTTGGTGCGAGATGAGGAGGAATTGTTTTACTCAGTGTTGTGTACCTTTGGAATTTTCTACCACAGATGTTTGTGGCTCAGTCTTTAAATATGTTCAAGATGTGCAATGTTGGAGTTCTGATTACCAGTGTGGTGAACAGGGATATGGAGGTGATATGAGTAAATGGTATTGAAGTGTTCAATTAGATGATCATATTGAATAGCCAGGAATGCTTGATGGGCTAAATGGCCCACTCTTATTCTTATAATACCGTCAACCAGGTGACACCTTCTAGAACTATACAGAACCTTAAGAGTTATGGCAGTGCAAGATCGGCATCTGCCTTGAACAATACAGAAGAACCTGTTGGAGCAGTTTGCGTCATGTTCACTTTTTAAAATGTTCAAATCCAATAGGATGTGCCAAGCTTACTCATCCAGCAGTTGTAGATTAGAAACAGGATTTGGCCATTCACAAGTCTATTTTACCAGTGAATTAGATCATGACTGGCTCAGGTCAAATGTGTGATAGTGTTATGTTTTTGTGAAAAAAAACTATGATAAAAAGGACCATAAGAATCATATCTTTAATTTTTTATCTCAATTCTGGAATCTGACTCCAGTTTTTGTAATGATGAGTGTCCAACATATTTGAGCTATTACAAATTATTTCACTACAAGAAAACACAGTAAAATATAAAAATCTTGAAATTAGGCAATCAGAGATTGCTAAAACAGATTAGATTAGATTAGATTAGATTCCCTACAGGCCCTTCGACCCAACAAGTCCACACCGACCCTCCAAGAGTAACCCACCCAGACTCATTTCTCTACATTTATCCCTGACTAATGCACTTAACACTATGGCCAGTTCACCTGACCTGCACATCTTTGGACTGTGGGAGGAAACCCATGCAGACACAGGGAGAATGTGCAAACTCCACACAGTCACCTGAGGCCAGAATCGAACCCGGGTCCCTGGCACTGTGAGGCAACAGTGCTAACCTCTGAGCCACAGTGCTGCCCCGGTGATTTTTACTTCTCTATCAGACTACGTATCAGTCCCCAGAACAATTTATGAATAAAATGTTTTTGGAACAAAGAAATTATGTTGAAATCACATATTTCTAAAATCAGAGTGTCATGCTCTTCCAGGTTCACAGAGTCAGAGATGTACAGCACAGAGATAGACCCTTTGGTCCAACTTGTCCCTGCTGACCAGATATCCCCACTTAATCTAGTCCCATTTGCCAGCACCCATCCCATATCCCTCCAAACCCCTCCTATTCATATTGCATCCGCTGCACCCGATGTGGTCTCCTCTATATTGGGGAGACAGGCCGCCTACCTGCGGAACGTTTCAGAGAACACCTCTGGGACACCCGGACCAACCAACCCAACCACCCCGTAGCCCAACACTTTAACTCCCCCTCCCACTCCACCAAGTCCTTGGACTCCTCCATCGCCAGACCATGGCAACACAACGGTTGGAGGAAGAGCGCCTCATCTTCTGCCTGGGAACCCTCCAACCACAAGGGATGAACTCGGATTTCTCCAGTTAAGTCCCTTCTCCCTACCTTTTATCTTAGCCTGCTGGACACACTTTCCTCATTCCTGAAGAAGGGCTTATGCCCGAAACGTCGATTCTCCTGTTGCTTGGATGCTGTCTGACCTGCTGCGCTTTTCCAGCAACACATTTTCAGCTCTGATCTCCAGCATTCTGCAGCCCTCACTTTCTCCTCCTATTCATATACCCATCCACAAACCACCCTCTGCATGAAAAAGTTGCCCCCAGGACCCTTCAAGATTTTTCCCCTCTTACCCTAAACCTATGCCCTCTAGTTCTGGACTCCCCGACCCCAGGGAAAAGACTTTATCTATTTATCCTATCCGTTCCACTCATGACTTTATAAACCTCTATAAGGTCACCCCTCAGCCTCCGATAATGCAGAGAAAACAGCCCCAGCCTATTCAGCCTCTCCCTATAGCTCAAATTCTCCAACCCTGGCAACATTCTTGTAAATCTTTTCTGAACCCTTTCAAGTTTCATAACATTCTTCCGATAGGAAGGAGATCAGAATTGCACACAATATTCCAAAAGTGGCCTAACCAATGTCCTGTATAGCTGCAACATGACCTCCCAACTCCTGTACTCAATACTCTGAACAATAAAGGAAATCATACCAAATGCCTTCTTCACTATCCTATTTACCTGTGCCTCCACTTTCAAGGAGCTATGAACCTGCACTCCAAGGTCTCTTTGTTCAACAACACTCCCCAGGACCTTACCAATAAGTGTACATGTTCTGCCCTGATTTGCCTTTCCAAAATACAACACCCCACATTTACCTAAATTAAACTTCATCTGCCACTTCTCAGCCCATTTGCCGATTTAATCAAGATCCTGTTGTATTCTGAAGTAATGTTCTTTGCTCCACTATACCTTCAATTTTGGTATCATCTGCAAGCTTATTAACTACACCCTCTACGTTCACATCCAAATCATTTATGTAAATGACAAAAAGCAGTGGACCCAGTACCAATCCTTGTAGCACTCCACTGGTCACAGGCCTCCAGTCTGAAAAGCAACCCTCCACCACCACCCTCTGTCTTCTACATTCGATCCAGTTCTGTATTCAAATAGCTAGTTCTCCCTATATTCAATGAGATCTAACCTTGCTAAACAGTCAGCATAAATATAAATATAGATGTACTTGGACAACAAAAAATGCTTAGTTGGTGTTTTTAAGGAACGGGCTTGTAAAAGGTGTTATGAAGAGATTATCTAAATAAAGAGGCAGCATGGCGGCTCAATGGTTAGCACTGCTGCCTCTCAGCACCAGGGACTCTGGTTTGATTCCCGCCTTGAGTGACTGTGTGAAGTTTGCACGTTCTCCCCGTATCTACATTGGTTTCCTCCGGGTACTCCGTTTCCTCCCACAATCCAAAAGATGTGCAAATTATGTTAATTGGCCATGTTAAATTGCCCATAGTGTTCAGTTGTGTGTATGTTAGGTGCATTAGTCAGGGGTAAAATTAGAGTAATAGGGTAGGAGAATGAGTCTCTGGTTACTCTTTGGCGGGTCGGTGTGGACTTGTTGTTTCTAATGGCCTGTTACCATGCTGAAGAAATTTTGTGATTCTGTGATTTTCCAAAATATTATGTGGACCCATGTAAATACAGCAAAATGTTTATTAACCTGCACCTTTGGGACCAGCACTGTGCTGGTTGATCAAATATTGTGGATAATCATGAGACCATGAGATATAGGGGCAGAACTTAGGCTATTTGGCCCATCGAATCTGCTCCATTCAAACGTGGCAGATAAATTTCTCAACCCCATTCTCCCGCTTTCACCCATAACTCTTGATACCCTTGACAATCGAGAACCTATCTCTGTCTTAAATATGCTCAATGTCCTGGCCTGTAGCAATGAATTTCATAGATTCAGACTCTCTGGCTGAAGACATTTCTCCTTATTTCCATTCTAAAGAGTCTTCCTTTTACTCTGAGGCTGTGCCCTCGGGTCATAATCTCTCCTGCCAATGGCAACACCTTTCCCAATATCCACTCTGTCCAGGCCATTCAGTATTTTGTAAGTTTCAATTAGATCCACCCCTCATCCTTTTAAATTCCATCAAGTATTGGCCCAGAGTCCTCAAACTTTCCTCGTATCTTAAGCTTTTCGTTCCTGGGATCCTTTTCATGAATCTTCTCTGGACCCACTCGAGGGTTAGTACGTCCATACATGAGGTATGGAACCCAAAATTGAATTGAATTTATTGTCACGTGTACTGAAGCACAGTGAAAGCTTTGTCTTGCGAGCAATACAGGCAGATCACAGAGTTAAGTAGTATAGATAAGTAAATAAATAAACAGTGGCAAAAACCAGGTACAGGGGAATGTTAAGAGTATGTGAGTCCATTCAGTATTCTAACAACAGTAGGCTAGAAACGTTTTGAAACCAGCTGGTGCGTGTATTCAGGCTTCTGTACCCTCTCCCCAATGGTAGAGTTGCAGAAAAACATTGCCAGAGTGGGATGCATCTTTGAGAATCCTGGTGACCTTTCCTTGACAGCAGGCCTTTTTAGATGGTAAATATGATTATAAGTCACTCAGTTCCACGATCGGTCAATTAACATACCTGTAAATGACTCTTTGTCCAACATGCAAACAATCGTTTATTTTATGTTACAGCGCTAGGTTGGCAGACTCTGATTTGCCCAGAAGTCGGAAAACTTCTTGGCAATCAAAAGAATCCAACAACCTTAGAGTTTGCATAAGGTTTATATACATTAATCATCATCAGACATGGAGCATGATCGCAAAGTAACAACCAATCAATAAATGATAATACTTCATGGGGAATAACTGGAACCAATGATATTGATTAAGTTTTAATGGCTTATGTCACATTTTCACAGCTTGCAAAATGTGATTAGTATTTCCTCTACAAAGTTGCAGACATCTCGCAGCTTGCTGGTGGTTTTAGTAGTTAGTTATTTATATAGCTTTAGGCATTAGCTACACATAGTAACTACACAAGTAGTCACACATGGTCAACCATTTTGTCTGGAGCTGTTTTTGCAATTTAGTTTACCAATGCAGAAGCCATTTTGTGCAGCTCCTTTATCCATTTTGTCCTATCTCCTAGAGGTCCATATCCTCAAATATTCTAAATGTGATCTAGCCAGAGCCTTCATAAAGCCTCAGAAGTACATCCCTGTCTTTCTATTCTAGTCCTGTTGAAATAAATAGAAACAATGTATTTGCCTTCCTAATTACTGGCTCAAGTGCAACTTTCCTTTAAGAGAATTCTGGACTAGATCTCCCAGGTCCCTTTGTACTTCAGATTTTTGAATTTTCCACCAATTTATAAAATAGTCTGTGCCTCTGTTCTTCCTCCCAAAGTGCATGACCTCACTTTCCCACGTTTTATTCCATCTGCCACTTCTTTACCCACTTATCTTAACCTGTCTGAATCCTTCTGCAGCCTCCCCACCCCATCTATACTACCTGTCCCTCTACCTATCTTTGTATCGTCTGCAAACTTAGCCAGAATGCCCTCAGTTCCTTCATCTAGATCATTAATGTATAAAGTGAAAAGTTGTGGTCCCAACACTGACCCTTGTGGAACGCCAGCAGTCACTAGCTACCCACTCTCAGCTTTCTGCCAGATAGCCAATCTTCCATCTGTGCCTCTAACACCATGGGTCTTACTCAGCAACCTCGTGTGTGGCACCTTGTCAAAGGCCTTCTGGAGAAGTTAGATAACATTTGTTGGCTCTCATTGGTCTATCCTGCTTGATACCACCTCAAAACATTTTAACAGATTTGTCAGGCATGACCTCCCCTTGGTGAAACCATGCTGACCTTGCCCTGTTTTACCATGCAGTTCCAAGTATTCAGAAATCTCATCCTTCAGAATGGACTCCAAAATCTTACCAAAGACCAAGGTCGGGTACTCACCTCTGCCCCCTACTCTCTTAAACGTTTGAGATATTACTCTGTCTTCCACCGTAAAGACTGACGCAAAGTACTTATTCAGTTCCTCTGCCGTTTCTTTGTTCCCTATCACTACTGCTCCAGCATCATTGTCCAGTGACCCAATGTCCACTTCTACCTTTCTTTTTTGCCCTATATATATCTAAAAAATTCTTGCCATCTTCTTTTATATTACTGGCTAGCTTACTCTCTTTATAAAGTTCTCCTCCTTATTTCTTTTGTCATTGTCAACTGTTGGTCTTTGTAAGCTTCCTAATTGCTGCATTATCTGCTGTTGCTTTTGCTTTTATGCTGCTCCTGATTTCTCTTGTTAATCATGATTGCCTCATCTTCCCTTTAGTATGCTTTGCTTTCCTCGGGATGAATTTTTGCTGTGACCCCGAATTACTCCCAGTAACCCCTGCCATTGCTGTTACAGTTTCTTTCCTGCTAGGCTCCTCTCCCAGTCAATTCTGGTTACCTCCTCCCTCATGCCTCTGCAGTTGGCTTTATTCAACCGTACTACCATTATGTCTGATTCCACCTTCTCCCTCTAAAATTGCAGAGTAAATTCTATCATATTATTGTCACTGCGTCCAAAGTGTTCCTTCACCTTAAGCTCTGTTATCAAGTCTGCCTCATTGCACAATACAAAATCCAGAATTGCTTGTTCCTTAGTGGGAGTCAAAATGTGTGGAGCAAGAAAAGCACAGCATCTGAGGAACAGGAGAGTCGACATTCACGCAGAAGCCTTCATTTGAGCCCTAGTGGGCTCCATCACCAGCTGCTCCAAAAAACATTCTATAAATTCCTTTACATGCAATCTACTACCAACCTGATTTTCCCAGTCCACCTGCACATTGAAATCCCCCATGATCACTGTAACCTTGCCTTTTTACATGCCTTTTCTGTCTCTTGGTGTATCTTGTGCCCCACATCCTGACCACTGTGTGGAGGCCTGTACATAACTCCCAAAATGGGCTTTTTATCTTTGTGGTTCCTTAGCCCAACTTACTCAGGTTCTACATCATCTGACCCTACTTCATTTCTTGCTATTGATTTAATTTCATTTCTCACTAGTAAGGCAACCCCATCCCCTTTGCCCACCTGCCTTTCTTTTTGACAGGATGTATATCCTTGAATATTCAGCTCCCAGTTCTGATCCCCTTGCAGCCATGTCTTCGTGATGCCCACCACATCATACATGCCAATTTCGATCTGCACCACAAGCTCGTTTATTTCATATGCTCTGTGCATTCAGATACAACAGCTTCAGTCCTGTATTGACTATCCCTCTTCTTGTCATCATTTATACAGTGTGCTTTAAGTTTGATTCCTAACCCATTCCAAACACTCTTGTCCTGTTTTGTGTGCTGGAGACTTTTCATTTTTCACGCAGTTGAATCCATCCCCGCAGATGTTAACCTGTTTGTTTCCCATTGGATATTATACTTCTTGGAGTTTTATAAGATCATAAGACAAAGGAGTGGAAGTAAGGCCATTCAGCCCATCGAGTCCACTCCGCCATTCAATCATGGCTGATGGGCATTTCAAATCCACTTACCCGCATTCTCCCCGTAGCCCTTAATTCCTTGTGACATCAAGAATTTATCCTTCCCTTTCCCCTCCCACACAGGAAGTATTGCTTCCATGTTGACCTCATTTAGCCTGCTTCTTGCAGCGTTAGGCTCTAGAATATGCTGTTCTAAGAAATTATCCCAAAACATTCTATAAATTCACAGTACATGCTACCTTTGCCCATCAGATTGAAATCTGCCATGATTATCACTGTATCTTCTGACAAAGCTTAGAGTCATAGAGATGTTCAGCACGGAAACAGACTCTTCGGTCCAACTCATCCATGTCGACCAGATATCCCAACCCAATCTAGTCCCATCTGCCAGCACCTGGCCCATACCCCTCCAAACCCTTCCTATTCATATACCCATCCAGATGCCTTTTAAATGTTGCAATTGTACTAGCCTCCATCACTTCTTCTAGCAGCTTATTCCAAACACGTACCACTCTCTGTGTGAAAAAGTTGCTCCTTAGGTCTCTTTTATATCTTACCCGTCTCACCCTAAACCTGTGCCCTCTAGTTCTGGACTCCCCAACCCCAGGGAAAATACTTTGTCTATTTATCCTATCCATGTCCCTCATGATTTTATAAACCTCTGTAAGGTCACCTCTCAGCTTCCAATACTCCAGGGAAAACAGCCCCAGCCTATTCAAACTCTTCCTATAGCTCAAATCCTCCATTCCTGGCAACATCCTTGTAAATCTTCCCTGAATACTTTCAAGTTTCACAACATCTTTCCGATAGGAAGGAGACCAGAATTGCACGCAATATTCCAACAGTGGCCTAACTAATTATACTCTTTCCTATTGTGCGTTTGCCATTAGGCACCTGAACACCACTCCCATAGTGACCTCTTGCCTTTATTATTTCTCATCCCAACCGGAACCATTTTTACATTCCAGTTTCCTGACCATATTTCATCCTTTCTATTGTGCTGATGCCATTATTAATTAGTAGAGCCACCTCTCTGCCTTTGCCAAACTTCCTGTCCTTTTTAATGTTATGTATCCTTCAGTATCAGGTCTTAAGCTATGTCATTCAGCTGCCACGACTCTGTAGTGGCTACTAAATCATCCTTACGTTTTTCTTTCTACACTATCAGTTTACTCGCTTTAATTTCAATGCTATGTGCATGCAAATTCAGAATCTTCAGTTACATCCTTTTATTATTCGTTTGATAACCTCACATTCTTAAGGTGTGGTGACAGAACTATTGTAGTTGACTCAAGTGTTTAGCACTTCTTCAAGTTTGACATTACTGAAAAAAATTGGAATTCTATTCTATTCCGATATCCAAGTCATTAATTGAATACTGCATACAAAACAACAATTGAATTTTTCTTCTCAAAAGATTTTTATTTAAAATAAGTCATTTATAATAATTAAAAAGCCAAGCCTTGGTCTTCATCTGGTTTCACCAAGGTTTGCTGCCAATCCCATACGAAGCTGTGATTTATCTAAGATTTAAGTTTAAGGTACATTAGTAAGTTTCTGAACTGTCCACTCAACTGAACTGTCGTGACATATATTAGAAGAGACTAAACTGGTTTTGGCATTGCTCCTGGTAATTAGCTTATCTTTTCATTGAAGAAGAATGTTTCAGTAAGATCATGCAGGTCGTTCACAGAATTATACGATACAGAAAAGGCCATTTGGCCCATCACGTCTGTACTGTTAAACTGCACTAAATCTACATTAGTTCCACTAGTTCTGATTTGGCATACAAAATTCTCCTTTTGTGTAGGTCATTCTGCTATAGCATGAAGGTTGTGTACCTCTGCAACCTTGGGCTATCGAAAATCGCGCTGCACAAGATCACTAATAGAAAATCGCAATACCCATTCAGTAGAAAGTTTGCATTATCCAAACAGCATCCACAATCCATCAATTGCATAATAGCCAACTCGTGCTGATGAAACATGCATTATAGCAGAACGGCCTGTCGTTTACCTTTTGGGATTCTCGCTATTGCTATTTTGAGCCAATGTTTGATTTCCCATGTGGATGTATTAGGACTGATTTTATAGTCAACGCAGGGAGCAACTGGTGGAAATTTACAGATACACCCAGGCACATTTTCTATCCATGCAGTGTGGAAAACTGGATGCGAGGGTCCTGTGATTTCCTCAGGAAGTACTGCTGACTTTGACTGCCCTCTGAAAAGATTCAGCATCTTGAGTGGCCTGGGGTTTTGAATGGTTGGGGCTGCAAGTGTGAGTTGGTGCTTCAAGAGTCACAAAGATTTCCTTGGGCGGCATGGTAGCTCAGTGGTTAGTACTGCTGCCTCACAGTGTGAGGGTTCTGGGTTTGATTCCAGCCTCGGATGACTGTGTAGAGTTTGCACATTATCCCCATGTCTGTGTGGGTTTCCTCCGGATGCTCCGGTTTCCTCCCGCAGTCCAAAGATGTGCAATTTAGGTGAATTGGCCATGCGAAATTGCCTATAGTTTTCAGGGATGAGTAAGTTAGGTGCCTTAGTCAGGAGTAAATGTAGGATAATAGAGTAGGGGAATGGGTCTGGATGGGTTACTCTTCGGAGGGTCGGTGTGAACTTGGGTTGAAGGGCCTGTTCTCACACTGTAGGGATTTCATGATTCTCTTTCATTTCATTTGTAAATTGAGGGAGGCAATGGTTAAATAGTATTAGCATTTGTAATCCAGAGACCCTGGTAACGAAATGGGGATCAGGTTTAAATCTCAGTCATGGCAGATTTTGAGATTAGAAGTCTAATAATGATCATTGGTATAAAAACACATCTGGTGCATTAAAGTGGAAGGAAGGCTGCTGTCCTTACATGGTGTATAAATGGCCTAGCAAGCTGTTCAGTTGTATAAATCTGTAAAAAGTCTCATAAAGGAATGAAAACTGGCATCCACTAAGGAACCGGAAATGATAAATAACAAACCTGTTACAAAGACCGATTACCAACATCTGGAGCTCGTGCCAAAATTAGAAGATCTGTCTCACAGACTAGTGAAACAATAGCCTGTCAGTCATACTCTAAGAATTATACCTTACAATGCCTCTAATACCATCTATGGGTTTGGACTTTTCCAGCAGTGACAGATCCAGAAGAGATGGTGGAAAATTAATGTACAGTCAGGAGGGGGTTACCCTGCAAGTTTTGTCCACAAAAAGTTGGACAACTCCAACCAGGTCAAATATTGCCTTTTCTACATTTGATTAACTAAAGTGACAGAAGATATCATCGATAGTGCTATCAAATAGAATTTGCTTAGCAATAAACTGAGCATCAATGAGAAAGTCGAGTTCTGCCAGGACTACTCAGCTCCTGGATTAATTACAGCTTTGATTCAAATGTGGACAACTGAGCTAAATTTCAGAAGTGAGATGTCCTTGACATCAAGGCCACTTCTGATTGATTGTGGCACCAAGGAGTCTAACAAAACTAGAATCACTGGTAATTGCTTTGCTAATCGGATTCATACCAGCCACAAAGGAAGATGGTTGTAGTTGTTGGAGTTCAATCGTCTCAGCCCCATGTTGTTGGAGGTCAGTTGTCTCAGCTCCAGAACATCTCCAGGAGTTCAAGGCATTGTCCTTGGCCCAGCCATCTTTCACTGCTTCATCAACGACCTTTCCTCCATCATTAGATCATTGATGATTGCACAATTTTAGCCCCACTTTTGACTTTTCATTTCAACCCCTCATCAACTTTTCTAGTCACATCCTCAAAGAATTCGATAAGGTTTGTGAGGCATGACCTGCCCCTCAAGTTTGGACTGACAAGTGGCAAGTAACAAGTGCCAGACAATGATCATTACCAACAAGAAAGAATTTAATAATCAATTGCCCCTTGGCATTCAATAGCTTTACAATCGCTGAATCTCCCACTGTCAGCATCCTGGGGAGGATTACTGTTGACCAGAAATTTAACTGGACGCACCATATAAATATTGTGACTACAAAGGAAAACCAGAGGATAGACAGCTAACGAGCCACTTCAATTTTTGTGTCTGCTTCAGGTAATAGGGTGTGCGCTATAATCTCACCCCAAATCTCTATTCAATTTCTCTCGATGTTCTGGGGAGTTCAAGAGCCTATAAATATATTTTAGTTTGAAATCTTTTGTTAATTTGTGATTTAGTAGTCCCTTCTGGGTTCTCGAGTAAGTTAATTCAAATATAAAAGAACAGGTTGCTTCAGCTAAATATACACTTCAAATATGATACAAAGGGTCAAAATAACTACAAATCTAATCACAGACCACAAAAAATAGGACTAAGCCATTGCTAGTCTAACATTCCTCATGTTCACTTTCCTGCCCTTACTCCAAATTCTAAATTCTGTCTCCTTCTGAACTTGGTACACTGCATTCCCAAAGGTGCAACCCTGAACTTGGTATCAAACCTGCTGAGAAGGGTGGTGCAGTTGTCATCTGGTGTGCAGACCTAGACCTGGCAAAGGCTGAGTGTCACCTCTGAGAACTTCTCCCTTTCTCTCTTTAACCCCCCCCCCCCACCCAAAATCGATCATGAGCGAAA